>NC_031787.1:1908337-2201763 GCF_001522545.3 Parus major | reverse complement strand
CATCCATCCATCCCCCAGCCTGTGCTGGTACTGGGCATTGCCCTGATCCATGTGCAGGACCTTTCCAGCCAATCTCATCACTAGATGGGGAGGAGGAGGGCCTGATGCTGGTGGGTGCAGGAGGGAAGAAAGTCCTTCACTCCTGCACAAGGTGACACACAGTGAGTCCGTTTGGACAGAGAGACACAGGGCTTTGTGCAGAAAGGGAGCCAGCTGGGGAATTGTGGAAAGGTTATTTTTAGAGTTGCACATTTCCATGATAAAGAGCAAGTATTACCTCTGGCTGAAAACTTTTTATAGCACTGGCAGAAAAAAACTGACCAGAAGTAGTCCTACCTCCCAGAGCTTCAGCTGGGAGTGCTCTTGAGATGCTGCAGTTGGTACCCAAAGCAGCGAGTGTGAAATAAAGACTCAAAATGCACCCACAAAGAATTCAGGCACCTGAACCTGCTGAATCCGAATTTTTTTTTCCTAAAAGCAACCAAACAAAAAAAAAAGGCGTGATTTATATTTTTAAACACTGACTGAAGAGCGGGGAACTGTGTCATTTCATTCAAATTGTCAGGTCCCAGCGAGGACAAGACACAGGCAGGTCACAGTAGCTGGGAAGGGCTTTAAGGACATTGTGCAGCCACCATCACTGGGAGGCACTGTCAGCTGCAGCCATGCATCCCTGCAGCATCCCTGCTTGTCTGGCACCTTCTTCAGACTCCAATAACTCAAGGAAATGGGATAGCCCAAAATTCCAAGTCAGAAGGAAGGTATAACTCACAGGTTGCCCTGTGAATTTGAGAGATCCAAATGATTCATTCTCAGGGAAAGGTCAAAAAGGAGAAAGAAGTCCACCTCACAGTGTTGGGTACTTGTTTAAGGATCTTTTCATATAGCCATGGACTTGCAGGGTGGTTTGGGTTGGAAGGGACCTAAAAGCTCATCTCACTGCAATCCCCTGCCATGGGCAGGGACAAATCCCACTAGACCAGGCTGCTCTAAGCCCCCTCCAACCTGGTCTTGGAGCATTTCCAAGGTTAAGGCAGCCACAGCTGCTCTGGGCAGCCTGTGTCAGGGCCTCACCACCCTCATGGCACAACATTCCCTCCTCACATTCAGCCCAAAATTTATTGCAGATGACAGCAGCAGCTTGGCAGGGTTTGGTCCATCCATCCCCACCTGCACACACGGTTCCCAACACAGGAGTGAGCCGTGCCTGCAGGTGAGTTACATGTGCTGGGCCCTCTTCCATGTTCCCTGTCCAAAGGCTGACTCACTGCCTCTACCTTCTGCTTGTTAATTTACCAAAATCAGAAACAACTTGTTCCTGGTGCAGCTCTGGAGCAAGGGAACTCACCTGCCACTGGCTGGGGACCTCCCTCCCCCAGCAGGTTGAACAACTGGCAGCACACAGCTCTGCCCAGAACCTCCCCATCCATTGACCCTGCACTCTCCAGGTGCTGCTTGGGAACTGTGTGCTGTGGGAACTGCAGATGCCATGTGCTGTGGGATCTGTGTGCTGTGGGAGCTGTGTGCTGTGGGAACTGCAGATGCCATGTGCTGTGGGATCTGTGTGCTGTGTGGGATAGGAGCTGTGTGCTGCAGGATCTGCACGTTTTGGGAGCTGTGTGGGAGCTTTATGCCACAGGAGCCATGTGCCATGGGAGCTGCACATTGTGGGAGCTGTGTGCAGCAGGAGCTGTGTGGTGTGGGAGCCGAACGTTTTGGGAGCTGTGTGCCTTGGGAGCTGTGTGGGAGCTGTGTGCTGTGGCAGTAATGTGCTGTGGGAGGTCTGTGCCATGGGAGCTGTGTGCCATGGGAGATGTGTGCCATGGGAACTGGGTGCTGTGGCAGTAATGTGCTGTGGGAGGACTGTGCCAGGGGAGCCGTGCCCCAGGAGCTGTGTGGCACAGGAGCTGTGTGCCATGGGAACCACATGCATTGGAAGCTGTGTGCCATGGGAGTTCTGTACCATGGGAATTGTCTGCCACGGGAGCTGTGTGCCAGGGAAGCTGTGTGCCATGGAAGAAGCTGTGTGCCAGAGCTGTGTGCCATGGAAGGAGCTGTGTGCCAGAGCTGTGTGCCATGGAAGAAGCTGTGTGCCACAGGAGCTGTGTGCCATGGAAGAAGCTGTGTGCCACAGGAGCTGTGTGCCACAGGAGCTGTGTGCCATGGGAGCCGTGTGCCAGAGCTGTGTGCCATGAAGAAGCTGTGTGCCATGAAGAAGCTGTGTGCCAGAGCTGTGTGCCACAGGAGCTGTGTGCCAGAGCTGTGTGCCATGAAGAAGCTGTGTGCCATGAAGAAGCTGTGTGGCACAGGAGCCATGTGTGAGCTGTGAGCCACACGAGGCTCTCTCAGCAGTAGCCGTGGATGTGGCCGGCAGTGCCGACGTGCTCCTCGGCACGCTCGCTCCAGCCTCCCACTCCTCCCTAGCACAGGCGTCAGCCCCGGCGTCACTGCTGTGTCATCAGCTGCCTTTTCCACAGCACTCATTAATTCACTGGAGGGGAAATCTCCTGTCCAATTGAGGAGGGAACAGGGAATCCCAAAAGCAAGCGGACTACAGAACCTTGCTCTCTTCCCGCTTCACCGCCCCGGTTTTCCCACAGTGTCCTTGCTCCATGCTCTCTCAGCAGGGCAGGTGACTTCTGACAGAGGGAGGGAGGTGTATGGGAGAAAATCCAAACATGTCTTTAGCAAGAAAGATGAAATCACACAACTGGAATGAACAGAAAATACCAGAGACGCTACAAATTCCTGCAAAAACAATGCAAGGATGCGCTCGCGCTGGATAGGAAGAGGAGTGAAACAGGATGGATGCAGCTCTGGCATTGCACAGAACAGCTGCCAAGGACTCACTCACCCTGCCCAGCTCTTACACAGGCAATATTTTTGTGTGCTGTCTCCTGGTGTTCCCCCTGCTTCCCCCTCAGCACCTCCTCTCCCACTCTCTCCTGGCCCCACATCCCTGCGGCCTCCTCCCAAGCCATCCTCCCCCCTCTTATGTTGGATCCTCTTGCTGTCTGTCTCCTTTAATTATGGCTCTATCTTCACACTCTGGAATTCACTCTGCTCTGCCAATTCATTCTCCAGATTCCTTCCTTCGCCAGGATTTGCCTTCCCCATTCCCTCCAACCCTGGGTTCAGTTTTAGGCCCCTCATTAAAGAGCTGGGGAAGATTCCGGAGCACCAGGAGTGGCTGAAGGAGCTGGAGGGGCTTAGCCTGGAGAAAAGGACTGGGGGGAACATTTTTGTTTTCTGAAACTCCCTGACAGCCTTTCAGCAGGATTGCACACACACATACTGGCCACAAAGCTCTGACACAACCTGCATCCCGCTAGGGACAACTCCATTTCCTTTTACTGTTAATTATTACATATTAGCAACCTACAAGGATTGAATAGCTCATTCCAAAGCTCTTCCTAGTTCTGTCAGTATCTCCCTCCTGCCAAGTTAAGGGGAGAACTTCTGCCCTCAAGCTGTGGAAAAAGCCATGTGACAGATGAAGCCCCCAAACACCCCAAAAACACAGAGAGATAAAGGCCAGGACCCTTCTCCAGCACCAGTGCTTTGTCCAGATGGATCCAAGTGAGAGGCTGGTCAGCAGGAGGTGGCTGGCAAACAAGGGTGACAGTTCTGCAGCAGATTTTATCCACTGATTCTCCAGGGCTTGCTCTGACGACTCTTAATGAGGGGCCACATCTCCACAGCACAGGGCACTGCTCCTGTGCACACACAACAGCAGTTTGCCAACACTGTGGCCCAGCTCTGCCCGCTCTATCCTGACATTTCAGCAGCTCTGTGGGAGTTATTTTGGTCTCTGCCAAGGGCAGAGCTCTGACACAGGCAGCCAGAGGAAGGGGGAGGCAAGGGGGGTGCAGGAGGAGAAGCTTCCCAGACAATGCACAGAGCAGCATCACCACCCATGTCGTGGAGCCCACTGCTCCACACTGGCTGCTTGAGTGAAGGCTGGATCTGCTCCCAGGCTGGGGAGTTGGGAAACTCCACAGAGCTGTCCTGGAGGAGGACATGGAATCCCCCCACACAGAGAAACCTGACCTGCCAACCCCTTTCCACCACCTCCAGACACAGCAAGATCTGCTCATCCCAGCTTGGACAGGCACAGCTCAGCAGAGCACCAGGAGCCTGCACAGCACTTCAGAGAATCACAAACCACAGATTGGTTTGGGATGGAAGGGACCCCCAAAGGTGTTCCAGTCCAACCTGCTGCCAAGGGCAGGGACACTCCTGCTAGACCAGGGTGCTCCAAGCCACATCCAACCTGACCTTGGACACTTCCAGGGATGGGGCAACCACAGCTCCTCTAGGCAACCTGTGCCAGGGCCTCACCTCCCTCACAGGTAAGAATTTCTTCTTAGCATCTAATCTAATCTCTCCTCTTTTAGATTAAAACTGTTCTCCCTTGTTCTGTCACTATTTTCTCTCATAAAGTCACTCTCGCTCTTTTTTATAAGCCCTCTAAGGCTGGAAGGGGATCTAGGGGCTGTCCTGCTTCAGCCCTGCTGGGTACAGTTTTGTCTGTATGCAGAGGAGGAAGGTATTTTCAATTTACATTAATTAGGAGCCCCAGGCACACATAAGGAAGAAGAGTTTTCCAGGTCCCATCAAGCCACAATTGCTGTGTGAAACTCCAAGTCATGCTTGAGACAAACTTGGACAGTTCAGAACCTGGTGCCTTCAGGTAACTCAGGTTGGTCTCCCACTGTATTTGAAAGTGGAAACTGGAATACCAGCCCCAGGGGATGGTGGGATTATGATCCTCCTGCTAGTGATGGAGCAAGGCAGCAGCAGCATTCCCCACAGCTGAGATGCCAGAGCAGCTGACTGCAGGAAGACTCCACCAGGGGCTCAGAAAAGCCTGTTTACATCACAAGAATTTGGATTTTTCATGTCAAATGACTTCAATCATAAAAATATGGATTTTTTTCCCCATTTTTCTGCTGCTCACAGCTGATGGGACATCATTCCTAGCTGCTCCATCCGTGTCAATGACCACCTTCCCACCAGTGGTGGGATCAGGGGCTGGTCCCAAGAGGAATTCCTTCATCAGCTAAGTTAATGACTAGTTCCTTCACTTCAGGCTGCTGGAAAAAGCAGCTCAGAGCTTCTCTAGTGAGAGAGCAGGAGCTCCCCAAGGCCTCTGTGCTGTGTCCAGCACCCTGCTCAGACCTGGAAATGGAGCTACAATGGCAAACACTGACAAGACCTTTTATCAACATGTTTTTCATGTAAAACTGAACATCAGGGCAAACAAGAACAAGATTGAGGGTCCAAATGTCACTTCATTATCTTTTCTATTAAGAGCAAATGTTACTTCCCCAGCTAAATCTTGAGAGCAGCTCTGTTTGATGTGGCTCCACCACTGCAGAAGTGGAACAGCAGGAACTAAGCAGGATCTTCTTAAAATTCAGAAGAAAATAAGGTGGGTGATGTTCTGCCTACATTCTCCAACTTGCTTTCCCACCAGGCTGCTTTCCTGTAGCACCAGAAGCTATTAAAAGCCCTTGCAGTAGTCTCAAGAGCACAGAATTATCTTCCAGATTGGGAGCTCCAGATTCCTTTTGGGCATGGTGAGATATATAATCCACACATGGTGCCATTACCCACTCTAAGCACTGTCTCTGCAAGAACCCAGATGGATGCCAAGAATAAGGCACTTCTTATAGCTGAGGCATTTTTAAGAGATGTTAACATGCCTTGCATAAACGTGTCCTACTTTCTGACTTGGGTTGAACACACATGAGTCACTCAGCTGCATCCTCCTGAAAGCCCACACCTGTACAGAAAAATCCCACCTCCTCTCTCACACACCCAACCTGATCAGGAAGTGGTGACAAAGACATGAACATGCTGGTTTTATCGCCATGATCCAAAACTTTTAAGCCCCCAATGGAAAAAAAAAATGCTACTCCACATCATAGCCCATCGCGCTGCGGAGTCACCTTCCACCATCACCACAGGAGGATGCTTTTACAGGTGACTCTGAGCTCAGGACTGACCTGCTCCTAAAAACAAGGTATCAGCGTGAGGTTTGAATTGCCTTTCATCACAAAACAGTAGGTGGGGTGACAAGAAGTGACAGAGAGACTTGGTGCTCCTTCCAAGCGGAGGTACAACAGGAACAATGTTCTCCACCACACAAGCACGAGGCTTTGCTGCCTTCAGAGAGCAGATGTGGCACCTGACTGGCTCTGCTGTTCCTCCCATGAAAAGAGGAGCCTTTCAAGTCTCGACATTGCCAACTCTCCTCAAAACCTTCTCACTATGCTGAAAAGGACAAGAAAGGAAAGGGCTGGCAGAGGTCACACCAGCCATGATTTTCTCACCAGTGGCTTTGGCCGATGGAGAACTTTGGAACTTCAGCCTTGTTTCTTCAACAAAAAGCTTCAAAGAGAGCACCTGTCAGCCTGAGAACAGCAGCCCCCTGCAGCTGAGAAGAGCAGGCAGCATCACAGCTTGTCCAACAAGCCAAAGGCAAAGGGAGCACAGAAAAACCCTTGCAGACAGTCTGCCCCTGCTCTGCTTTCAACCCAGAAACTTTTTAGGAGAAACCTGTTGGTTTCTATCCACTGACTAATTGAAGTAACCACAAATACAAGCTGCACTGTCTTCTCATCTCTGCTTTTTTTCTCTCTAGATAAATGTTAATGCACCTATGCTGCCTCAACTGTCCTCAGAGCTCCAGAGACTCCTCAGGGTCAGCTCCTTCTTGAACCCAGGGGCTCTTTGCCTAAGGTCCTCCTGGTTCCTGAGCCTTTCTATGATCAATCTTTTAAGGCAATCATTGATTTACGAGATTAAAGACCAATAATTGTTTGTACAGGAAACAGTGAACTGGAAACCCTTTGACACAACCTGTCCAGGTGTAATATCCAACTGATTATTACAAGTTTTGAAATATTGATGCAACTCAAAAACTTTCCACATTGCAATAAAAAGTCAAACAGTATTCAAACCATCGCCCACAGGCACAGAATGAGAGGTGGTTTCATGTCATGGCACTAGAGAAAGGCTGGAACTGACACAGACTCACTCTGGTACGTGGGCATCTCAGGATTTGGTTATTTTCCATCATAACTTTCCCCAGAAGCTGTTCCCTTCATGCTCTGAAGGGCAGAGGAAAAAGTTTCAAATCTGGCACCAGGTCAGATGGGGCTTGGAGTAACCTGGGATAGCGGAAGGTGTCCCTGCCCATGGCAGGGGGTGGAACAAGATGAGCTTTTAAGGTCCCTTCCAACCCAAACCACTCTGTGATATTATGATTCTATGATACCCACCACTTTTGACCAGACCCAAGAGGGAAAGGCTTCCACCAGGTTCAGACTGGGACCATGGAGGTGACAGCTACAGGAAACCAAAAAAGAAGCCTTTGGGCACACACACACGCACTCAGCAGCTGATGTGGAGATGGTGTGCATCAAAACAGACTATAACAACATCAAGAACTTCCCAGATTAACAGAATCATGGACCTAGAGTGGTTTGATTAGAAGCAACCATAAAAGCTGATCTTGTTCCATCCCCTGCCATGGGCAGGGACACCTTCCAAGTTGCTCCAAGCCCTGCCCAGCCTGGTCTTGAGGGGCTTCACCTCCCTCACAGAGAAGATTTCTCTCCAATACCTAAAGTGCTGCTTCCAGCCCTGACCACCCCTGGCAGTTCCCAGAACGATGATGGATCACTTCCCTTATTAAAAGCACACAGGGAAGTGGTTCATAGGAAGCTGGTGATAAAGAATATCTGCACAAGATGGTCTTCAGCTGCACACACAACAGTATTTACAGATCAGAAGCCAAGTCCTGGCCTGCTGGATTCTATACCACTTGATTAATTATTTACCTCAAAGCTAATTAATCATCCATTAACTCTTGGTGAGCTCTTCTACCAGTAGGGCACATTCATGGAGTGACTCAATAAATGCTTCCACCATTTAGAGCTTCATATGATTAAGAAGAAAAATCTTCCATGAGAGAGCCCCAGATATCTGAGAGGCCATGTCCCAGTTGCATTTCATCTTCTTTACCAGACAATTCTTGGGCCTTGCTCTGATCCTGTTATCCATGCCATGATATTCAGTGCTTCTCCAGACAGCACTTTTTTTTTTTTAGTTGCATCCAAAGCAACTCTTTTATTTGTATTTTTGCTAATAAACTGATAACTTGATTGGGAAAATACAGTTCTGCTCCACCTCTGTGGGGCCTGGAAACTCATTAACAGTGCTGAGAGATAAGATGCTTAAACCTATTAAGCAGGCTCTGCTGGCATTAAAAAGAAGTTCGAGATCTGTAGCCTGTTCTCAAAAATCATTTCTCTTCAACAGACCCCAGGGACTGAGGCAGGATCAGTGGAAAGGGCTCTGGGGACATGTCACCACAAGGGAAGTGACAGAGCCATTAACAAGCCACAATCTGAGAGTGTTTGGCCCTAGTGTTGCCCAGTCAGAGCCTTCACAGCCATCATGAAACATCAGTAATTCATCCCATTTCCCCAACCACAGAATCACAGAATCAGTGAGGCTGGAAAAGCCCTCTAAGATGCTGAAGTCCAACTTTTCCCTCACCAATGCCAAGGCCACTACTACTACCCTATGTCCACGAGTGCCACATCCACACATCTGTGAGATCCATCCAGGAATGGGGACCTCACCTGTGCCAAGGCTGGACAACCCTTCCCATGATGACATTTTTCTCAACAGCCAATCTAAATATCCCCTAGTGCAACTTGAGGCTGTTTCCTCTTGTCCTGTCACTTGTTCCCTGGGAGCAGAGCCCAACCTGCAGCTGGCTCCACCTTCCTGTCAGGGAGTTTTGGAGAGCAAGAAGGTCCCTCCTAAGCCATGACCCATCACTGTCACATGGTGCAGGCACTGCTACTGAAGTGACAGACTAATTTCTTTGTCTGATCAGCCAGCATCTGTAAACATCTCATTCAGGCTGCCAAGTCTGGAATATCAGCCCAAAGCCCATCTCTCGTGTCTCAGTCACAAGCTGGGATTTATGGTAACACCTCCCCAGCCCACGTGTCCTCATGTCACCGTCTCCAGAGGAGACTGGTCCAAACACAGCACATCATCACCAACTGGAGAGGAACTGGAGCGTGTTAACAACACGACACGTCCCTCAAAGGGCAGCCCAGCTCTCCAGTGATGCAGGAATTGCATCCACGAGCCAGCTACGTTAGGTGAAAGGTCTCAGGTGTGAAAAAATAATTCAGCACCACCACATCCCATCAATCTACCCCCAGGCCAGGATATCCCTTCTGGGGCAGCCTCAGCAGACTGAGTGCCCCAACCAAGCAATGGGGTATCCAGGGTGTGGGCAGCCCTGGGTGCAGGCTCGTGGCTCCATCCCACCCTGTGCACACAGATCTGCAACACGCACTGGTGAGCACACACAGATTACAGGCAGGGGATCCCTGCACTGATAATTCAGCAGCAAATTGCCATGGGAGAAGCCAAGTGACACATCAGGGGGAGTTTTTTCTCCTACTGAATGATCTCCAGCTCATAAACTGCAATGCCCCACTGGAATGGCAGCACCTTTCCATGGTATTTCCCTTTCCAGTTGCTCCCCATATCTATTATTTACACCTGCCTGCTGAATTCACTTGGAAACACCTCAAGGCCCCTTCCCACAGCTCTGCTCTAGCTGAAGGATCAAAATCCAGGCCTGGTACCCACAGAATCACCACCCAAGGAGGAGGGGCTGCCTGTTGGTGCTGTGGTAGGCACCCCAGTGACAGTGGCGACACACAACTGTGGGTCCCCTCCCTCTGGCCAGCACCCATCAAAGTGGGTCCCAGCACAGCAGGGATGCAGGAGCCACAGCCCAGCCACGCAGACAGCAGTTTTGTCCTGGGACAGCATATCTGAGAGGTTAAATCTTCCTCTGGAGAACTGGGAAGCACCCTACTCCTGATGGGAATAGCTCCTCTCCTGTGCTCCTCACTGCCTGCTGGAAGCTTGGCCATGACCTTGGAGGTTGAAAGCAGCACAGAAATGAGACAGACACAGCCTCCAGCATGGCTGCTGAATCACAGCTGCTCTGAGCTCTGAGGCACTGGGGAGGAGCTCTTGCCAGAGGGAAAGTTGGGGGGACTTGAGGAAACTGGAATTGCAGAGAGGGGTTTGATGAATGGACTATGGATGGACAGTGAGGTTCAACCAGGCCTGGCAAGGTCATGGACCTGGATCAGGACAATCCCAGGTGCCAGCAAAGACAAGGGGGTGGATGGGGATGGATGGGGATGGATGGGGATGGATGGGGATGGATGGGGATGGATGGGGATGGATGGGGATGGATCCCTATGGAGAAGGACTTTCTAGCTAAAATTCCACTTGCCAAAAGAGATTTGGGACATCAGTGACCTCTGTGCAGTCCTTCAGTTCCCAAAGGCTGACATTTATTCTTGGAAACAGCTCAGAATTTCGCATTGCAACTTATTGATTCAAGCTATGGAAAATAAGAAAAACATCAGATGCTGACTCAAACCTTTCCTAATTTTCTAGAATTTTTTCAACTCTGGCCAATAAAACACTTTGTAGACTGAAGCTCTAACTGTGGCCCTAACACCCAGGACCATTGCCCACTCACACTGTCCCCAGCCCTTGCTGTTCAAGACCTTCAAAGTACCCACACAAGCTGCTATTCACCCCAAACTCTCTGAGCAAACAGCCTCAGCCTCACCAGGACCTGAGATAAGCTAGAGAGAGTTCACATTCCTGGTGGGGGAGAAGCCAGGAGATAGACACTGGTCTGGGCTGTGGAATATGCATGAAGCCAACCCTTTAGTCCTCCCACTCCCTCAGTCCCTTTGCCAACAGCTCAAGCTGGGCAGAGGAGATGAGGACAACCCAGGAGACAGCAAAGGAGCCTGACAAGGGCAAACAAAAAGAAATCCCAAGTTCTGATTGAGCTTTTGGGCAGCTCACGACACCAAATACTGCCCAGCTCAGGAAACAGGAGGTCCAAGTGGTACTCAGGAATGTCCCACAGATGTCCAGGCCATGTGCTTGTGTGTGGGTGGCCAGGTTGGTGAACACCAGTGGGATTCCAAGCCCTTGGATGGCAGGCAGGCAGCTCTGGGCAGGCAGCAAGGATCAGCCTGCAGGGGTTGGGCTGGCAGCTGCCAGAGCAGCAACCGCTCTGAATCAGCAGCTCCCAGGCACTTCCAGGAGGCAGAGCCCTTCCAACCAGCTCTCTGCAGGGCTTCCAGGAACAGCAAATGGGCAGCAGTGCCCTTACAGTGATTAATCATCTTCCTGGGGTGCAGGGAATCGTTATTTCCCACTCCTCTGTGCAGCTGGGGCTGCACCCACACACCACGGCAGCCTCGCAGCTGGCAGCACCCTTGGATCAACAGGAGGAGGGCAGGGGGCAGAGACCCTGGAGAGAGGAGGCTGGCACAGCCAGGAAGAGTGGGCTGGAGCCTCATGCAGAATGTGGGTGGTGCTGTGAGGCCATAAAACACAGGGATTTTGGGGGGGAGTTCAAGGGGAAATGGGGGATGTTTGCTGTCTGAATGTTTTCTCCTAAAACAAGCGCTGCAATGATTTAGAATGACAGTCAAACACTTGATTACTGCAGTGATTTTGTCAAACATACGGCAGCACTGTGTGAACTGTCTTTAGAAAGGAACAGGATTATCATGGAATCCTCTAGGTTGGAGCAGCCCTCCAAGATCATTGAGTTCAACAGTTAAGCCAGGACTGCCACCACACTAACCATATCCCCAGGAGCCACATCCACACATCTCTTAAATCCCTCCAAGGATGGTGACTCCACCATTGCCCTTCACAGCCTATTCCATTGCCTGACCACACTTCCTGTGAATAAATTTTTTCCAATCCTGCTGCATCCTTTCACAGAGTTGTAGAGAGCAAGAAGGTCCCTCCTGAGCCTCTTTTTCTCCAGGCTGAGAGCTGTTTTTAGCACTGGATAAAACACTGGATGCAGAACCACATGCTGCACCAGCACCACAGCCATGCCATGGGCCAGCACCACTGGACTGGACATCTTCAGGTGTCTGTTTTGTCACAATTCAGAAGGAAAATGGTCCCATGTATCTCAGGAACACTCGAGAAGCACAGCCTGAACTCAAAGCAGCTGTAGCCCCATTGCTGAAGGAATGCAGTCAGCTTTGCAGAGTGGTGGGGAGGGCAGTGCACAGCACAGAGTAGATGTGCTCAGTGCAAGGTGTGCCTCAGGCTGAGACAGAACAGTTCACTTCACCAGTTCCTGCCAATTCTACTGGTCACTCATCCCTGAGCTGGTTTTGTGAGTTCTGCTCTTCATTGATCAGTCAGGGATGGGACAGGCACCCGCTCTCACCCTGATGTCAGACCCACTCTCCAGCTGGGCTCACCTGGTCACTGGCCAGGACTGTCAGGGCTCCAGGAGTGTCTTGGACTGTCTCATCACCATCACTCATCATCATCACTGGGTACCCTGGCTGTCCACCCCTCAATTCCTCTTCCAGTTTCTCCTCAATGTCTAATCAGCTGATGTTGGCAAACCGTGGGCAGCCAAACTGACTGCAGCACCTGCACAACCACACCAGGGCTCCAGCACCAATGCAGAGAACCCTCATTTCTGACAGACACAGCCCAGACACGACACAACCATTTCTGGCAGGTTCCAGCCCTGTCCAACATGAGGTCTCCCCTCCTTGGTGGCCACCCACCCCACCAGCCCAGCCAAAGGTGCCCATGCACCCACCCAGCAATGTCCCACCTGTCCCCCAGACCCTGTGCTCCTCCGTGCTCCTGTATCCCCACTGTGAGAGCTCCCAGGGTCCTTCAGCACCCAGATTTCCTGCTCTGGCTACCATTTCCTCAGACTGCTTGCCTGAACTCTCCAATTTTAATTGCCTTCCCCTCTTCCCACCTAAAGCACAGCCACAGACACCCCCTTGCCACACACAGCACAGCCACATGTGAGTACAGACACCCAGGGACACACACACAGCCACTGCCTTCCCAGATCCAAATGGATTGTCACCAATAATTCCTCCTCAAGCTATTCCCAGCAGTTTTCCACTCACTATCCCTGACTTTTTCCCCCTCTCAATAATTTAGTTGTAGCTTTGTAGAGTCAGCTCTTGGAATGTGCCCATAGCAGGGGCTCCTCATGCACCCACAGTGGGATCTCCATGGGTGATGCTGAATTCCCAGAGATCCCAGGACTTCTGGCCACCTTCCTCCTGCTCCTGCCTGTGCTGCTGCCCAGCTCTACTGACCATACCCTGCTGCTCCTGCTCTCAGCATGCCTAGAAAGCACCAGTCTCCCACACATCAGAATAATCTCAGGAAAAAGTAAAAGGATTTAGGCTTTGCTCATCTCAGCCCTCCTAAACCCATTTCTGCAGATAAGGGATTATCCCCAGTGTCAGCAGCAAGACAGTGGCAATTCAGCAAGAGAAGGCAGAGCTCCAGCTGCAAAACAAACATTGCTGGGGCTGGAGGGGGTCTGCTGCAGAGCTCCCTCTCCCTTTTGGGGTGTCTGCTCCTCTCCTGCATCTCTGTTGGAGAAGCTACACCCACACCAAACCAAGCTGCACAGCACATGTGCCTCCAGACAAGGATGAGAAGCCCGTGACATTCTCTTGTTTCCTGGAGGAACATTTCCTGGAGGTTCCACATGATGTTAAAGTACTTGGAGATCACTAAGAAACATGCGAGGTGCTGTTCCACAGGGGACAAGCAGCATCCCAAATCCCTGCAGAGAGCAACACCTTGCCCTGATGGCCATCCCAGGTGTCACTCCTTGCCATGTTAAACAGCAAACCCCAGTGAGCACATCCCAAAATTAGCCTCTCACAACCTACATTTTAGTGTCCTTTGGCTCTGACCCCCTCCCATGCCTCATGGGAACTTGTTTCTGAATTTCCAAATTAATCTCAATAAATTCACAGCCCTGGGTTACAAATAGCCTTTGCATTAATGAGCAGGTTCTCTGTGGGTTCAGGAACACAGGAGGGTGGGGGTGAGGCTGCCAGCACAGACAGTGACGTGCCAGAGCAGGTCCAGAGGTGGCCACCAAAATGGTCCAAGGGCTGGGACAAGGGGCAGTGGGGCCAGGTTGGACATGGGGAAGAAATGTCAGACCATGAGGGTGGTGAGGGGCTGACAAAGGTTGCCCAGAGAAGCTGTGGCTGCCCCATCCCTGGAAGTGTTCACAGGCACACTGGACAGGGCTAGGAGCAAGTGGTCCACTGGTCTAGATTTAATGTGTCCCTGCCAATGGCAGGGATGTGGAACTGGATGATCTTTGAAGACCCCTTCCAACCCAAAGCATTCTGTGATTCTGAGTCTGTCCACCACTGAGCTCTACCACACCTCCTGAACACAGCACAGTGCTACAAATCACAAATTTCAGATTAATGTGTGGGCTCCTCTCTTCCTGTCCAAACAATTCTTGGTACAACAAACTGAATTCTCTACAAAACCGAGGCAAAGTAACGCAGTAAAGCAAAGCCAGAAGCACTTCCAATGTCCTGGATCCTTCTGAAAGTCATGGGAATGTCACCACATTTTGCTCACTGCAGATCTCAGATTTTAAATAGATTATTATGCTTTTAGGCCATGAGTGCCCTTTGCAGCCCCGAGTGGACCCTGTGCCACTGCAGCAACCAGGAGCACAGCAGCTCTTCTCTGAACATCCCCAAACAGGAACACTGCAACATCTTACAGTGAAAGCACAAGAGCCTGGAGGATGATTGAGCAATAGCCTGAGACGTGAATTCCCTTGAGAAAATCCCTCGATTCCAGGCTTGGCCAAGGAAATTTTAGCTGAGAAGTAGCTGCGAGGAGAGGGGAGCCTGAGACAATTTAGGAAGGGCCAGTCCTTTCAAGTAATTACAACATCTACTGATTTGATGTAGGGCTGGAGGCAGGGCAAAGTGTGTGTGGGCACCCTCCTGGGACCTCTAGGCACAATTCCACAAGCAGACATGGAATTGCACTGGGCAAATGAGAAGTGGATGACCAGAGGGAGACCTGGTCTCAGCTTTCCAGCCTCCAAGCACTGGGAGCACGAGCATATGGAAGCAACACCTTTGCCAAAATGAGGGCTGCCAGTGGCCCAGAGCCATCCTGCAGGGTCAGACCTGCAGCATCCAACACCCCTGTGACACCAGCCTCACGATGGAGGTGAGCAGAGGAGAGCCACGTGGGCTCAGTGTTACACTGAAGGTGAAGTGTGGGGCAGCAGAGCTGTTCCAGTGCTGTCCCCCAGCAGGTGAGCCTGGGTAGGGTCCAGCCCCACCCCACAGTGCTCAGCCCTGCTCTCCCTGCACAGCTCAGCCCTCGGATCCACCCACTCCACAATAAGGGTTTTGCAGACACTGATGCTGGAAAGCCTCTGCTGACCTCACTGCCCCCACAGTCCCCTCCTGGCTCCCCTAGGAGAGCACTGCTCCCACCTGGGAACAGGGAACCACGGCATTCACAGTTCTAACCCTGCCAGATCTCCTGGACACCCAGATGCTGCTACCTCTTGGGTGCTCAAACCCCTAACTCCAGCTCCTGGCAGAAAACATCTTTTCTGGAAGACAAGGCTGGGGAAGAAAGAGGTCTGGAAGGAGTAGGCTCTTTGACCAGCCAGCAACAAATTGTCCCCAGGACAGAGATGCAAGGTCCCAGCTGCCCACCTCTGGCTCCAAGAGGAGCTGTAACATTTCTGGGCCCAAATAGGTGACACTTGGTCTGTTCTCCCTTATCCACTGACTTTCCCAGGCAGCCTGGGGCAAGACCACAGCCAACCACCACAAAAACACCACTTGCACTTCCCAGCCTCCACACTGCCCCATCCTTTCAGAAATCCCCTCTGGCAGCCTCACTGGACTCTCCAGGTCTTAAAGCCACCAGTCACCAGGCAAGTCCAAGCCCTCCCTCACCATCCAGCCATGGCCACCTGCAGACACAGGGGATTGTGCCTGGCTCCAGCCAGCCCATCAGTGAAGCCACGTGCCCACAGGACATCCAGAGCTCACTCACTTTCATCAGGGTTGGGTGAAGCGAGGATGGCGCTGTGCTTCCTTTTCACTTCTTCCACATTTTCCGAAATTTTATCGATGAAGCCTCGAATTTCTTCCACCTGTGAAGTGAGACAAGACAGGTGGTCTGTGACAGACCTGGACTTTTGGAAAGTGAAGGGATTATTATACCCTATTCCAAAGCAACCATGACATGTCTGAACCACTGCAAATACCCTCCTGGATAAATATTTTCCAGCTTGAAACTATAGCACCACTGTGGAATCAGACCTTCTCCATCCCACCAGCCAGCTCTGAGTCACAGCAGTGTAATACAGACTGTATGTCCTGTATTCTTTGTGATACACTGAGAAACTTTGGGGATTTATATAAACCAGCATCAGATTGATTCCCAGACTCTGTGCCTCTGGCAGAACATTGCTGAGACTGCACAAGCCAGGCTGGTAACGGCTCAGCCCCCCATGGCTCCTTGCTCCAGAAAAACCTCCAGAAACGCCCAATTTGATCCTCACTCCTCGTTCCAGGGAGGCCACATTTTCCAGAAGATCCATTCCATCATTTTCTCTGCACTTCTGTGCTACAGGAAGACACCAGCACCGCCTAAGAGGGGAAACCTCTCCTGTGTTCTCTGCCTGCCAGGCTGCTTACCCTCTAACTCAGTCTTCTCCTCCGGCTCACACCACTCCTTTGCTCATCTTCCTCCACCTGCACATCAGATTTATCCCAGTTCCCACTCCATTGCCTGCACAGATCCATTTTAACACCCCCCACACACATGCCATGCTAAGGGTGTGCTAAAAATCCGCAAGCAGATCTTACAGCCACCCACATGCCAGAAGACAACCTCTTGTTTGGGAACGGGAGGCACAAAATTAAATCAGTCCCATGCAGAGACTGCTGCTCTGCAGAGGTGCTCTGGGGAAAGGCCTGAGAGCTGTGTGTAAGCCTTCCCTGCTCCCATCACCTGGCTAACAGCCTCACTGGGTTCTGGAGGAGCAGGAGAACATCTGTAGGGCAGCACAGCTTCAGGTCTGCAGGGAAGCCAGGTTCCTGATGTTCAGCATTCAGCATAACCCTGACCATCAGCTGAGCAGCACCAGCCAGGGCAGGAGCTTCACCCCCATTCCCAGTGGCTGCAGGAAGCCTGGACCATCCACACCCCCCATCTGGTGGCAGCAGAAAGGTCTGAACCAGCTTCAAAGCCACACTGGAGGAACAAACCTCTCACCTGCTCAAAGAACTCATCCATGAAACGATCCCGGTCCACGCTGACGGTGACTTCATCGTCATCATCACTGTCCTTTGCCTGCAACAACACAGAGAGAGAGAGGCATCAATGAGTGCTTGCTGCAGAGCTCATGGCTCTATTTCAGGAGCTCCTAGGAGGCATCTTCCCCTTCTCCTGTGCTCACTTGCTCCAAGGAGCTGTGACAAACACTCAACAGAGTGTGGAACACCCTGGGCACTGCTATTCCAAGCCCCCAGGACTCAGAGAGCAGAGAACAGATACACCCAGCAGTGAGGGATGGCCAAAATATCACAGCACCAAGGCATGACCTCCACAGCGAGCATGGGACACAGCTAAGGACACCCCACATCCATGGAGTGGGAGCTTCAAGGGCACCCTCAGCCCTGTGTGAGCACAACAGCTCTGCAAGGAGCTGCAAGGAATGGGAAACACCACAGACTCCACCATGGGAAACACCAGGATGCTGCCATGGGAAACACAAGGGATGCTGAGAATGGGAAAGCACAAGGGATGCTGCCATGGGAAAGCACGAGGGATGCTGTGATGGGAAAACACGAGGGATGCTGCCATGGGAAACACAAGGAATGCTGTCACAGGAGAAAGCATGGGCGATGCCGTGATGGGAAAACACGAGGGATGCTGCAATGGGAAACATGAGGGATGCTGTCACAGGAAACACAAGGAATGCTGCCATGGGAAAGCATGAGGGAAGCTGCAATGGGAAACATGAGGAAAGCTGCAATGGGAAAAAAGATGCTGCAATGGGAAAACATGAGGAATGCCATGTCAGGAAAACATAAGGGATGCCATGACGGTAAAAACAAGGGATGCTGCCATGGGAAAGCACGAAGGAAACTGCCATGGGAAACACAAGGGATGCTGTGATGGGAAAATAAAAGGAGTGCTGCAGAGTGCAGGAAAGGTGGGAGCAAACAGATAATACAGCAGAACTAGTAAAGTCACAGCAGGCAAATGAGGGGTTGTCCTTGTCTGCAGAAGCATCTGTGTCATTGTCACCAGAGATGAAAACACCTCCTGTCCCAGCAAGGCGGGGGATGCAAGCTCTCAAGGGAAGGAAAAATTACAGTCCTCCACATAAGGAGACATTTGAAAGAGTATTATCCAAATCAGTTACATGAAGGAGGGAAATGGACAATTAACAGGTTGGAAAAGTTTCTTTTTACTCCATTTTTACAAAGAGAAGAAGCCAGTGGAATGGAGATTAAAGACAGGACTGCCTCTGCTCATCTCATCATCATCTCAAAATGATTGCAGTTTTTGCAGATATTTACTCATCACCCCATGGGCCCTCTGCACTCTGCAGAGAGGTGGCCACTACAGTCTCCGGAGAGAGCCCTCTTACATTGAAATAAGCCACATGAAATATCTATCCTACCCCCCTAAAGTTGTCTTTTCACCCTACACTGACTGATTTGGGTGGTATCATCCAGAGACCTCAGCTTTCAGCCCTGCCACCACTTTTTGCCTGCGTAACTCACACACACTTATCCCATTCATGGTTATCCAGAGGCTTTGTGATCAGAGAGCTCCCACAATCCTGGTGAAAATCTCACCCTGACAAGGAAAAGCAGGCATGGTGCTGCTCTTACCCACCACTCTGTGGACACAGAAAACTGTGCCCTGAAGTCTGAAATTGTGCCCATTTGTAGCACAGCCATTCAGGGAGACAAGGCTGGATGGAGCTTGGAGCAACCTGATCTAGTGGAAGGGATCTCTGCCCATGGCAAGGGGAACTGGATGGGAAGCCCCAGTCAACCCCTGCAGCCCTGTACAGAAAAACACACCTTCAATATAACTTCCCCAAAAGCCTATCCAGCTGTTTTTGTCATCATTTGGCAGGATCTCAATTTGCCATAATTCTGAGCCCCTTTCTGAAGGCTGTGAGCAGAGTATTCCCACTGATAATTTTAAATGCAGGCTTGTACAGAAACCAGGAAGGCCAGGGACTGGCAGCAGAGGAGGAGCAGCAGGAGAGCAGGGTACCTGCCAAGATGCTCTTCTCCTTGTCACCTCTTGCTTGTCCCTTCCACATCCAAAACAGGCCTGGCTCATTGCCCAAAGGATGCCACATCCCTGCCTAGTCCTATCCATGCTGCCTGCCAGACCCTGCCATACCCAGAAATCCCAAAGGAATGGGACCCACCACCCATGGAAGTGGGTCAAAAGCCACGCACAGCCCTGACAGAGGCATTCATGGCTGAGGGTTCACCACTCCTGGGAGAGCAGAAGCTGATGGACAGGCAGAGAGATGTTATTTAGGGCAGGCACTGGACAGGGGGAATGGCACAGAGCCCAGCCAGAAGCCCCATGAAGAGGAAATTACACAGATGGAGCCTGCTGGTCAGGAGGGCACATGTCACTTGTCACTCCAGGCTGGAGAAGGGCACCATCTGTCCCACCCACGTCACTGGAAACACCCTCGGTGCCTCACCGCCTCCGACACCCCGTGTCAGGCTGATCAGCCCACCCCACCAGCCCCTGAGCCAGTCAGCAGCAGCCACATCCTCTAATGGGTGACTTGGACTGCAACCAGAGGAGATGCCACTGGGAGAACAGCTCAGGGGATGCAGGGTACTGATGGATCAGCTGCTCCCAGCATCTCCCACCACTCTGGCCCTCACTGCTTTACCCCAAGCTAGAGGCATCCCCCCCATGATTAATCCTAATACAAAAGTAGGAATGAAAGCAGAACTTTCCAAAGGAAACATAAGCCAACAGTGTTTTGGCTTCATGCATCCCAGCTGTGAGCATCCCAGGTTTCCAAAGTCACATAGAAAGCTCCTGTCACAGTCAAAACTACCTGCAGGTGCTGCTCAGCACAAGCAGCAAACAATTCCCCAGCCCAGGAACTCACAGTGTCAGGCACACCATCCTCCCAGTGCCCTTCCACCTCTGCCTCAGGCCCTGCCAGGCAGCACCAAGGACCCAGGACTTCCAGACTTTTCCACCACACAAGGTAGGTGAGGATAACCCTTCTTTTGCAAGGCTTTTATTGCTCCAGTCCAGCAGAGACCAAGCAGTGGCACCCTGTGGGCACTGTCCCAGCAGCTGGGGTGGCTCTGGGAGCTGCTGCCTCTCCAGTGTCACTGAGCAGGAGGAGCTAGATGGGTAGGGCAGGTCAGTCAGAGCTCCTCCAGCAACTTTCGGAGCCTCACAGGGCTCAAAGTCCCTCCACAAGGGCAAAAATCCCGAGTGGAGGCAGATACCATCCCTGACAAAGAGGAGTAGGAGCTGGGAAGACATCCAGAGCCCTGGAGCATCCTGGCTCTGCAGGTTTTGTAACCAGCACATGCTTGTAAATTAATTATTGAGGAAATGACATTCCCGTGGTTCCAACCCACCCCATTCCCTCTCCAAGCACTTTCTGAAAGAGGCAAAGGAGCACAGAAAAGGCTTAATGCTTGCTTTCCTCCAAACAGCAAAGCTGGCAGGGGGGCTGTGCAGGCATTACCAGATCTCTGTCACCTCAGCAGTGGCCACATGCAGCCACAAGTGCCTGTCCTCTCCTGTCAGTGCTGCAGATGGATTTGACCACATCCAGATGCATCCAGGGGGCTGGTGCAGGCAGCAGAGGCAGGGCAGAGGAACAACAGGTTCAGCCACATCTGAACCCAGACACATCCCTCTACCAAGCCCTGCTGGCACATTTTCCTAGGAAACATCTGTGTCCAAACAGGCAGTGAGCCCCCCCTGCCTCCATCACCCCACAGGGCTGTGAGCCCAGGCCACACTGCCTCCCACCCCACCAGAGACAAGGCAAGCCTCACAAAGGGAAAGAAAAAGCCAGACCAGCTGCCATCCCCCTTTTAGGGACCACTCAGTTGAGCAAAGAAAGGCCTCATCCCTGAGATGCAGGAAGCTGCTCAAGGGTTTCACTCCCAAGCTGCATCTGTTTGTTTTTATTTACAAACACCTCCGTGCTGCTCTGCCCCCCTGAAGAGATTCCAGCCATCTGGGCTCGCCTTGCTTTGTAAAACGATGCCCTTTCTGTACCAAGACCAGAACACGGCAGGATGCACAGGCTGCTCCTGGGGATGCCTCTGAGCAGCTGGAGGTCGTGTCTGGGATTGTGTCCCCACAAAGAGTGGCACATGGGGGTCCAACACCCAACAGCAGTCACCTTGTTCCCCATATCCAACCCCCCAAGCCCAGGGCACTGCTGCTGACACTGAGAGCTCCCAGGGCAGCTCATTCTGGCATGCAGCTGTGCAAGGAAGGACAAGGTCAGAATAACTCAGCAGCAAGTGGCACTGACATCTCAGCCATCTCACAGAGCCTAAAGGACACGTAGGAGAGCCTAGAGATGCCCAGATCTCTGGAAACATCCCAGCCTGGCTCTGAGATGCTTGGCAACACAAGGGCAGCTCAGCACAGCCTCACCTGGACAAAGTCCTGAGCACCCATGGATCCCCCACCCACCAAACAGGTCCCTCACCCTGGGGCTGCCTCCTCACACTTCAGGGTTTGCTTTAGGCATCTGCAGCAGCCAAAAAAAGCCCTTTAAACAGGGCTGAAGTCCTGCTCCTAAAGGTTTTCAGGGAGGAACCCAAGACCACGGTTTAAGCTGCCTATGGTCTCAGCTCAGCCCTTTTTGCAGATCATACAGTACAGCCGTGCACCACAATAAATTTGTCATTCTGTGGCACACGGGCCCCAGCTCAGCTGTGTCCTACTCCAGTATTAAATCCAGCTGGCAGCCTCTCACCCTGGCACTCTCCAGGGATCAATGTTGGGGCCACTCCTGTCTAATAGCTTTATCAATGATGTGGGTAAGAGGATTGAGGGCATTCTCAGCAGAAGACACCAAGCTGGGTGAAATGTTGACCTGCTGGAGGGCAGGAGAGGTCTGCAGAGGGATCTGGATGGGCTGCATCAGTGGGCCAAGGCAAATTCCATGACATTCAACAAGGCCAAGTGGCAGGTCCTGCACTGGGGTAACAACAACTCCATGGGATGCTCCAGGCTGGGGGCAGAGTCACTGAAAAGCTGGGAAAGGCTTTGGGGTGCTGGCTGGAAGTAGCTGAACATAAGCCCAGGTGGGCAAGAGGCCAGTGGCACTTGGATGCTATCAGAAATAATGTGTCCAGCAGGACCAGGGCAGTGATCATCCCTCTGTGCTGGACACTGCTGAGGTACCACAAATCTTGGGGTCAGTTCTGGGCCCCTCACAAGAAGGTCACTGAGATGCTGGAGTGTGTCCAGGGAAAGGAATGGAGCACCAGGAGCAGCTGAGGGAGATGGGGGATGCTCAGCCTGGAGAAAAGGAGGCTCAGGGGAGGACCTCACTCTCTACAATGCTCTAAGAAGGGTGGAGTCAGGTGGGGGTCAGGCTCTGCTCCCAGAGAACAAGGGACAGGACAAGAGGAAACGGCCTCAAGTTGTTCCAGAGCAAGTTTAGTTGGATACTGAGGAAAATTTCTTCACAGAAAGGGCTGTGCAGCCCAGCTGCCAAGGCACAGAATGTGCAGGGCAGTGGTGGAGCCACCATCCCTGAATGGATTTAATAGATGTGCAGTTGTGGCACTTGGGGTTAGTGCTGGCCTTGGCAGTGCTGGGGAAACAGTTGGATCTTAGAGGGATTTTCTAACCTAAGCAATTCTGTAATTCTGATATTCACCAAAACCAGCCCATACCTTCCCATTAACAACTTTTTTATGAATAAAAGTCCAAGGCACAGATGACTTCAGCGTTCAGCAGCAGCCGCATGAGTCAGGTTTCCAACTTCCAACACTAGCACTGCAAGGGAGAACATAATTTCCAAGAATTTTGTCCTTGGGTGCTGGCTTGCATTCCTGCAAAGTAATTCCCAGCCCTTGGCACAAAGTCCAAGCCTTTTCTCAGAACATTGATCACTCTTAAGCTCAGTTTTAAAAGCAAACAAGTAAAACTCTCCTTAATTCTGAAGAACAACCATCAGAGGTGACCACCAGAGTTGCCACCAGTCCTGGAGAGAGCAATGAGCTGAACTCACTGTAGCTCTGAAACATGGACAGCACAATCACCTACTGGAAAAGCACCCATACTTTACAGCCAGTACTTTATAAATTCACAGTCGTGGCTGAAGAATAATTTGGTTAAAAACAGACTTAAATAATCTGAAATTAATTTCTTAACATCCTTTAAGTGGCATCACCACTGTTACAGCTCCTGTGCAGATCAGAGCTTCCCATGGGCAGCAGAAGGACCACTCATCTCTTATCTCCACTCCATTGACCAGGATCAGCACACTCAGAGAGGTCTCTGTTGGGATCATCACCGTGCTTTGGTGTCTGCCAACGTCACCAAGACCTGGTGATGTCCACTAGTGACACTGCAGCCTGTCCCATTACCCCACCTACAGGCAGGCACTCATGGAATATATTGATTTGGAATGGACCTTCAAGGATGCTCCAGCCCAACCCCCTGCCATGGGCAGGGACACCTTCCACCAAACCAGGTTGTTTCATGGTCGTGAAAGCTCAATGACATTTCTTTGGTGCTCTTGTCTAGACCCTGTACACCATCCAGGTGAGAAACTGATCCTCCCAAAAGGAAAAGGTTCTCTGGAAAACCAAAGCAAACAGTCATTTCATACACAAACCCAAAGTCTGACAGAAGCTGATGGAAGACCAGCAACGGCAGAGAAAAAGGCAGAGCTCATACTGGAAAACCTGCAGCAAACATCTGCAGAAGTACAGCACGATGGAAGTGGCCACAGTGGCAGTGTTCTCCTGAAAACTCACAGGACAGTGAGCAGAAAACTTCATTTTTAGTCATTCCCCATGAAAAGAAACCTGGGTCTGCAAGTATTCACCAGAATCTGATAAACTGCACTGTTAACAGAAAGTTCAATCCCACCCTGCAGCAGATTTTGGTGCTGCACAGCCAGGTGTGTCCCCTGCTCCTGCACCTGAGGTGCCTGTGGATGCCTGAGGAGGAGGAGGAGGCAGCAGGGAAGAGGAACCTTCTCCTGTAGAAAGAATATGCTGGCCTAGGAGCAAATGAACACATTTTGGGCAGGAGATTTGGAATTCTAAAACCAGTCAGGAGCTGGTCTAGTGGAAGATGTCCCAAGCCATGGCAATAGGGTTGGATGATGATTCTTTGAAGGTTCCTTGGCTACTGAGGGAAAGCTTTTCTTGAGCCTGAGCTCTCCAGGGCTGCTGGAACAGAAGGACTTCCTATTCTCCTCTGGATGTCCCCAAGAAGAGCTTTTGGCCAGCAGATGTCCTGGGCTCCAATCACTACTTCCACCATCCTGCAAAAGGTGATGGAAGAAGAGACCCTCCTGCCAGGGGAGAGCACCTGCATCACTACAGAAAATACTCAGAGTATCACTGAAAAAGGTTGAAAGATGTTTCAGAACATCTCTCCTGTGGGACCTGAGCACCCAGAAGTCTGTCTGCTGTGTCAGCCCCATCCCTGCAAGTGTTCCAGGACAGACTGGAGAGGGCTGAGAGCAATCTGGTCCAGTCAAAGCTGTTCCTGCTCATGGCAGGGGTGTGGGAACCACATGGTCTATGAAGATCCTTTTCAACCCAAACCACAGTGTGAGCCCATGACACACCTCACGCCACAGCCTGCCCCCTGCTCACAGCTCTCTGATTTGGGGGGCAAAAGCAGTGCCCACATTTCCAACACCAGCCCTGGTTCTGGCCACTGCAGGGGCACAGCAGAGGTGCAGAGGTGCAAGCAGCCTGTGACACGTCACCCCTGCCCTTCTTCCAGTTCAGAAAAACTTTCTATTCCTTGTGCTTGCACAGTTGCCTCGTTTCACATTTTTCCTAAGCAAAGACAGCCTCTTTGGCTTTGTGCCTGGTCTGGTCCTGACACAGCATCGCTCCATCTCCATTTCCCATGCTGTCCTCTGCCTGCCCTCTGCTCCCCACCATCTCCTCCAGGATCATCCTGCAGACTCCACGGTGCAAGGACACTCCCCTGAGGCAGGTGTGCTCAGGTCACCTAGAGCCAGGACAATACCACAATCTCTGTTCCTGGTCTTCCACCCGGGCTCACTCTCCTCCTTTTTGCTAATATACATAATTTTCTGGAAGAAGCAATTTATCACAGTACTTAGCTTAATGAGCCTTACTGTACATGTTCTGCCTGTAGTGATAATTTTGCATATTTCCTGAGAAATCTTGTTAACGGGGAGATACATGGCAAAACAAACATTTGTACAGCTTCCGAGCAGCTCACACACAAAGACTAAAACAACAGGGATGAGACTGCACCCTTTTGGCTCTGGCCTCTCAGACAACAAGAGCACAGCTGATATATCTGGCTGCACTAATTATCACTCTTATCACTCTCTGGTCCCCACAGATTGACACCAGGTCTCAGTGGGTCAAAAGTATTCCGTATTCAAGTCGACTTCAGTGGGACTACCAAAGCCCCATGCACCAGACCTGAAGCTCCCCAACACACACCAAGGGACCCCGGGGCTCAGTGTCCCCTCTGAGGTCTGTCTGTCCCTCAAACCCTGTCCATCACCTCACCAGGCCCCTCCCAGGTTGAGGAGATGACACAGAGCTGACACAGAGTCTGGGCTTTGCCTGCAGCCATGTTTAAAGCATAGAAAAGGGTTTTCCCAGTTTTTGGCTTGTCCTACCACGGTGTGCACCCACTGCTGTGGACAGCGTTCCTGTGGCACAGGAACACCCAGGACCCCTCAGCTGCTGGGGAGCACAAGAACATCTCCCACAGGAGCATGTAGGGTTCATCTACATCACTCCTATCACCTTTTTCCTCACCCAGCTCAGCAGACCCCAGGAGTGAGGATTCCTTGGCATCTCACCCCTCCTGCTCCAGCACCCCAAGGAAGCCAGCAAAGCAGCTTCCCTTCCCCAATGCTTGTGGGACCAGGAATGCTCTAAGGACAGCCATAATGTTTGACCTTCCAGGGCAGCTCTGCTCCTCCCCACCCCCAAAAAAAATCAGCATTTCAATAATGCTAAAACCCATCAAGCTCAGCCAGAGCAGGCGGCTGCGCGAGCTGCGGACGCGCCACCGGCTGTCACCCGCCACGTGACAGCCCCACGCGCGACTGGCAGGGATGGAGGACAGATGAATTATTTACGTGACCCTTCTGGTTGAACAGAAGAGCTCAAAAGCACTGGTGGCAACGAAGAGGGTTAAAAAAGGAAAGGAAGATGGCATCTAAACAAGTAAATATATTCATCTCCAAGGTCTGGAGGGACTTCTGCAGCCGGGGGGCTCTGGAAAAGATGGAGACACACAAGACCTGACCTCTGCAAACAGCAATTGTGGTCGACTTCACATTTGTGCCCCCCAGGAGAGAAAGCCTCCCTGGGAACAGCATGGAATTAAGAGGAAGGGATGGATGAGGTCAGGCTGTGAGTCCTGGAGCACCACTGCAGATTTCACCGCCAGAGGAGGGGAGAGGATGGATCCACAGAGCCGGACCTGGAGCCCACCTTGCTTCCTCTCTTCCTTTATTTTTAACACCCATCTCCCACAACTCCCACTGGCAGGAAGCAGCGCTGGGAGCAGGGACTTGGCTGTCAGGAGCAGGGATTCAGCCAGCTGGGGAGGGCAGTGGGATGGCACAAACACACAAACATCACTGGAGAATGCACACAAAAACAGCTGCTGGAGATGAACAACAGGCACAGGAGGAAAGCACACCCCAAAAAATGGGCCCTGCCAATGGCTGGAGGTTTGGAACTGGATGGTTTCTTCCAACCTAAACCACTCTGTGATCCTACAACACTGGCACATCTCCCTCACTTTGTCGCACTCTCAAAACACCATTCATAATTATTTTACCATTTGGACTTGTGTCACATCCTGGAAATCCCAATGTCTCACTCAAACAGAGCTGTCAGCTCTATGGCAGGATGGAGCACCATAGGACTCTCACAATCCTGCATGTACACACCATGTCATCAGGACTGCTTCTGGGGGTGCTGGGGAACGGGACCAGCTCCAGACCCACTCCAGATGGGCAGGAAAGACCACTCATAGCCACGGCTGTGACACCTGCACAAAAGCAGCTGTAAACAAAGCTCTGCTCAGCCTCATCCAAGGCATCCTGCACAGCCCATCCTCAGCTGCTCTCCTCCGCAAGAGGACATGTTTCATCTGTAAGTTAAATTTCCTGTCCCTGGTTCAGAGCAGACCTGAGGGCACTGCTCCCACAAGGGCACTGAATAAGCTCCATCCAGCAAGTCTGATCCAAACTAGAGCCGAGGTTCAGAAAAGAGCCAGGATTAGCATTTTGAATTTCAAGTACCATTTAAAAAATCCTGTTAAGACATGGAGCTCCTGTTCTGTAGAGCAGTGACCGCCCTGCATCCCCTCCTCTGCACCAACAATGCCAGCCCTTTTTTTTATTAATCCTTCTTCTTTATCATCCTTGGCACAATTTAGATACTGTATTAACATGGGAAGAACCAGCCCTGGCTATTAATGAGGCAGCAGAGAGGAAACAAGTTCAAACGCTCCTGACTCTGTGTCCACTGCAGCATCTTGCTCCTCCCCTGGTGCCTGCCACCACTGAGGGTGTAAATCCACGCTGCCTCACTCACTGCAGTCCTGCCAAGGGGCACCCACTCGTATTCGGGGCAACTGGATGCTCAAAAGCATTCCTTTTCCCTGGGAAGAATGCTGCATCCTCAGCATGAGGCTGATGAATAAGGAGCAGCAGCAGGAATGAGGCAAAAACACATTTTATTTTTCTTAAGGCGTATTTAAAGGAACAGAGAAATTTTAAAATAATCCACGGCATCACTTCCCAGCCAGCGCCGGCTGCCAAAAGGACATTCACGAGGCTTCTTTTTTACTATTATTATTAAAAAGCCTGTTTTTCAATCCCATTTCACAGCCTGTGCTGGTGGTGGAGACAGAGCCCCATGTTTGGGTGCTTTCCAGGCAGAGTGGGGAGGCAGCTCTTGGGGGAGCCCCTTCCTCTCCCAGAATCCACAGCCACCCCTGGGCATCTACAGTCAGCCCTGAGCATTCAGAGCTGCCCAATCACCCCAAAAGCCGCCCCCTCAGCCCCTTGCTGGCATCACCCCAGCTCTATCCTCCTGGCGTTTTTCAGACCAAACCAAACTCCCAGCCAAGTGATCCTGGTGGGAGCTCTGATGCCTGACCAGACTGGACACCCACAGTGGTCCCCACTGTCCCTCGCTCTATGGCAGAGTCCTCCCCACGGGACAGACCCCCCCTTGCAATCCCAGGCAGCTCTGCAGCGCCAACCGTGAAGTAATTTAAAAAAAAAAAAATCCACAAAAAAATTTATTTTTAAAAAAACAAATAAGAAAAAGCACTAGAGGGAGGACCAGGGGGGTGGTACGGGGCGGGGGCTGGAGCAGCACTCCGGGATTTCGGGCTCTGCCCCTCCGGCCACTGCTGCTGTCCCCAGAGCTCGGCTCCAGGCGTGGGCAGCAGCAGCAGCGCGGCCCCGAGGGTGCAATAGGAGGCTACGGCACGGGCAGCGGGGGCACCGGAGCCTTCCACCGATGCTCGGTGCGCGCAGCCGCCGCCTCCCACCGCCCGCGCTCCGGGACCGCGGGGGGCTCGGGGCCTCCGAGGGACACACGACCGGCTATAGACGCACACACGAAGCCCGAGGCCTCCCGGACAAGCCGGGGCACGGCGCTGGGGTGACCGCGGTGCAGCGGCCGCAGGCGCTCCTCGGCCCCGCCGCAGCGGCTGCGCCGGAGGATGAACACGCAAAACGGGAGCGGGGCGGGCGCGGCACGGTCCCGGGTGAGCACGGCACGACCCCGCCGCCCGCAGCGGTACAAATACACGTCTGCATCCGCTCCTGCCGGCGGCGATGCCGCTCAGCCGCCGCGGCCCCCCGGTACCGCGCAGATCGCCGCTCGCACCGCCCGTTGCCGGGGAGAACCCGAGCGGTCCGCGGCGGTGCGGGTGGCGCAGCCCGGGGGACCCCTCCCCTCCTGCCCCGACATCCCGGCGATATCCAGGGGGATCATCCTCTGCTCCCAGCCCCCGCCCAACCCCCTCGCCGCCGCCGCTCAGGGCAGGGCGGCCCCTGCGCAGTGAGGGGGGCGTCGAGACGGCTTCGGGCGGTCCCCGATGGGGCCAGAGGGTTGCCCGCATCTCCCCGTATCCCCCGCATCCCCGGCTGCGCCCCGCACTCACAGCGCGCAGCTCCCCGGTCCGGTCCTTCATCCTCGCCCCGCTGCCGCCGCCGCTGGGAACGGGCAGAGCGCGGGGAGGGGCGGGCGCGGAGCATGCGTGGAGCGGGGCCGAGAGGGGCGGGGGGACACCGGGGGGACCCTGCCATGATGCGGATGGGGGAGCTGGCAGGGGGACACTCGCACCTCCGGTCAAACTGCGGGGAGCCGACCGGGGGAGGGGGGCGCACAGCTAGGAAGGTCACCGCTACAAGGGGATGTCGCCGGAGGTGGCGGGGGGTCGCGCCGGGGGGCAAATGAAGTGTCACAGTGAGGGTCACACCCAGGGGACCTCACCCTTGGGGGCATCACGTTGGAGGGGGGTCACACTTAGGGAGGCCACAAGAAGAAGTCATACCTGGGAATAACATCGGGAGGGATCACACCTGGGGAGGTCATACCTGTGGGACATCACATCATGGTGATCCTAAGGGTGTGGAGAGATGCACAGCAGGGCATCCCCAAGAGCAGGGTGTCCCTGGGGCCATGGCAGTGGTGCTGGGGGTCCAGCAGACAGCGAGGTTTGGGGGCACCAACAAGACGGGCTGGCTCTCACCCCCAGCCTGGAGACAAGCAGGGCATGTTGGGGGACCTACCCTGAGGACCCCAAAACCAGGCTCGCAGGGAGCAGAGAAGTGCCAGCAGGGCTCAGACAGATGCTGCCAGTTTGCCGCTTTTGGGGAAACTGGTAGTGTCGGGGAGACACCCCTCTCCCTCCCCGTTGCCAGGGATAAAAAGGAGCGGGATCTCCCATAGCCGGGGCCTGCGGGTTCTCCTGGGGCCAGTGGATCCAGCCGCAGGGCCACGGCTCGCAGTTCCTACAGTCCGACACGTGTCATTCCTGGGGTGCCCAGTGCTGGGGTACACCTGGTGCAAATGCCAGGGGTCTCCCCCGCCGGTATTCCGGCCAACACAGCTCACCTTGTGTACAGCCTCACTCACGCCTCACTAGCCGGCACAACCCCGCACATCACCCCGCACATCACCCCGCACATCACCCCGCACATCACCCCGCACATCACCCCGCTCACAACGCACTGTCCCCATATACCATGCACGGCCCCCCTCGCCCCGCACTGTCCCGTGCTTGCCCCACACAACCCTGCTAACGCCGCACTGCCCGGTTTCCCCCCGGTTTCCCCCCGGTTCCCCCGCACTGCCCGGTTTCCCCCAAAGGTGAGCCCGGCCGGGTCTCCAAGCGCGGCTCTGGGGCGCGGCTCCCTCTGGCGGCTCCAGCCAGAACCTGCGGAATCGGTCTCCGGTACCCCCGGTACCCCCGGTACCCCCGGTATCACCGGTACCGGAACATCAGCAGAGGGAACAAGATCACCCAGGGACTGGCAGAGTGGGACAGGAACCACTCCAGAGAAACAACAACCACCTAAAAGGAATCACGGGCTCTCTCCACCTCCTCATGCCTCCAGCAGCAGCCTGACAACACGCTCAGGCGCAAGCTGCCACTGCCAATGCCCTGCACAGGAAAATTTCCTACAGAAAAAAGAAAACATATGATAGGGATGATCTGTATTCTCTGTCTTTATGTAAGGAACAAGTTGAAAAATATTTCTCAGATTTTTCACAGATGAACATCTGTTATGCTGCCTGAAGAAATTTGTGCATTAGACCTTGATATTGAGCCTGACCTTTCTGGCTTTCTAAGGTCATATTAAGTCATGGGAAACCCACCTTCCCAAAAGCTGATCCTCTCATTCTCAGATCTGGAAAGCTTGAAACAACCTGGAATCACACACCTCCAAGACAAGTTTCACTTTCACGCATTGTAGAAATCCTGCCAACTGTTGTGAAAGTCAGATGATTTTAAGTACAAGAACTTGTGAATAAATTATAGAGAAGTCTGATTCCGTCAGTCCTCTCTGATACTCTGTGTTACCCTAGAAAATTATTTTGACAGATGAGAGAGAAAGGGAAGCATCTCCAGCCTACACGGCACTAGGGTTCACTTAAAAACTTCCTTGACCCAAAGCAGTGAGGGATATTAAATCAAACCAAAGCAATCATTTCAGTGCAGGAACAGGGCACACAGACACTTATTTCTTGACTGATCCAATGAAGTGGGATTTTGCTCAGGTCAGCTTTACTCTGCCATGCATTAAAACATTGGCATTAGCTGCAGAGAACGTGGGCTGCACCTTGGGAGAACAATGAGCATTAATAAAACAGCAGCAAGGGGTGAGAGGCAAAGCAGCCCAGAACTTCCCTTTGCTGCTGGGAGCCTTCCTCTGCTACTCCAATCCCGTGGCTAAAATTTAAACATACTGATCCAACAATCAACCTCCAGTAGTGATTTAGTAACGACCACTTAAACCCCGTGGTGCAAATAAAATACTCCTCCCCTCCCCACACACCAGCCAGGGGCAGGACAAATCTCTGTAGGACATGGTCCTGCTGCAGCTCCTCCTGCCCAGAGATGGCAGCTCCACACATCCCAAACCCCCTGTCTTGGTGCACATCCCAATATCCTTCCCAAATACCTGTTCTGGTGCATATTCCCATCATCCTTCCCAAACATCCCTCTTGATTCACACCCCAGAGTCCTTCCCAAGCACCCCTCCTGGTGTACATTCCAGTGTCCTCCCCAAAACCCCCTCCTGGTACACATCCCAACATCCCAGCATCCTTCACAAAGGAAGGATGCAACTCCTGGTGCACATCTCCAGTCCTGGGATGGGGCCAAGCTGAAGTGCCATTTGAGATTTCCTGACAAGTCTCCAGTTTAGAGTTATCACAGCCCAAATCTTCCTCCATTGAGACCAAAACCCATTCCTGCAGTCTGACTTTGGTGGGAAGCTGTTCCAATCATGTGAGTGATTCATCTCTAGGAGGTTTTTTTCTGTTACACTGGAATTTCTAATGGGTGTTGATTTGCATCATGCAGGCTCTGTCAACTGCCCACAGCCTTTTCCTCCACCAAGCTATCATTCCTGCCATTCCCTTTTGTTTGCACAGCTCATTTAATTCGACCCTGGAAGGCCCTGAGGGCCTTTGGGCTGAGTCCTGCCCCCACGAAGCCCAAAGCACCGGTGAAGCTGCTTGATCCAGTCTCGGACAGATGCCCATTCAGCTGGAAGTTCAGCTGGCTCTCAAAAACCATCATAGCTCCAATTTTCTGAAAGGAATAAGCAGACAAAGCCCCAGAGAAACCAGCTACGCTGCTGTAGCTGGTGTAGTCAGAGCTGGGGGGCTGCCAGCCATGTACAGACCTCAGAGTCTCATTGCTAGACCCACTCTGGGACCCCCAAGAATCTGCAGCAATTCCTGGCCTGTGCCTGGCCAGGAATGCCTGGCCACTGTCAGTCTGCAGGGAGCTATGTTCCCCTGAACTTGAGACAGAAATAAAAATAGGGGGAAAAAACTGAGAAAAGAACAGAAGAAAGTGGGTAAAGAGTGGGTAAACACAAGCTTTCCCAGGAAGCACCACAGTGTTCTGCAATCAGAGATGCAACAACGAACCACCAACAAACATCAACCTCAAATGAACAGCTTGAACAGTTCAAAGTTCAGCTGCTGTGCAAATGTTATAAACTGTTCTCACTGTCTGCAAACCTTCCAGCCTCAGCCAAAGCTCTGAGGTGAGGTGTGTTTTCAATTGTATTCCTGAACAAAGAAACCTCCTGCTCACCACTGCAGAGCCAGACCTTATGGGCACACAGAAGGAAATGCAGAATGTAACCCTTTTGTGCAGTTCTCCATCTGTCTTTCTTTGCTTGAATTTCATATATTACATGTGGCAGACAGCTCTCTTTCTCTAGGAATGAATCAGTCTTAAGGTAGAGGTGGATGGATTAATTTTACTATTGATTGCCCTGCACACAACAGCTAACAACAATTATCAGCATTTCTCAAGAGGTTATCTACTCATTCATCTCAAACAGCATCCATGCCTTGACCTTTTCTTCTCTAAGAAGAAAACTAAATTTACCAAGTCATTTCAATTTTTCTCATTACTTCATTTTCAATCCCTGAAAAGGTGTTACAGGGTTCACAGGTTCCATATCAGTATTTCAGAAGAAATGTGAAAAATTGGTTGTATTGTTTGAGCTTGGTAACAAACGGCCTTGAAAAACAGGTTTCCTTCCACAGATACTTGTGGAAATGCAAATTCTGGGCCTGGAGGTGTTACAAGCTCCCTCTCCCACCCAAGGAAAACAAAAAAGGAAGGGCTTCTGAAGCTTCCAGGCACCAGCACTGGGACTCCTGCTGAGGGGTGGGAGCTCGTGTTGGAGGGAGGATGCCAAGTGCTCCAAGCAGCAGAGGTGACACTCATGGCTCCAGGGGCTGGGGCACAGCAGAGGCAGAAGTGTTGATGAGGTCCTGGGGAAGGCTCTCCCGCGCTTCCTGCATCCGGCGCCGTGCCCGCTGGAAAGCCTCTACAACACAGAGGTGACAGCAGGCCAGACAGAAATAAAAATAGGGGAAAAGAATGCGTAAGACAGCCTCAGGGAAGGGGAGGGATATGTCTTTTCAGTGAACGTCATCTCTCCTGGTGCAGGATCCCACCTCCTATGAATAGGTTACACCACCAAAACACCTGGTGCTGCTCTACCTGCTGCTCTCTGATTTCTCTACACAATGGAATCAGACACAGAGTCTGTGCCTTAGTGCCACCAGCTCTGCCCAGTGCCAGGCAAGACTGGGCAGCCCAGTCCAGGCTGTGCCCTCACACAGTGGTTACCCCTCCTGCCTGCTCAGAGCTGATGCCTCCTGAAGTTTCCAGCCCAGAAAGAACATTTAACCTCTGCCACAGACTCAGAGCTCACAGGGAGGAGAATTACTCCCACAGTAATAGATTATCCTGAAATATCCAGCCCACTCTGTAAAAAGGGAGCCAAAGCTCACCAAGACAGAATGACACTGAAGGGCCTACCCAAAACATTGTAGACAGAGCTCTGCTGGCTGAAGCCTCCCAGTCGGTCCAGTACACTCTGCATGCGCTGTCTCAGGGCACTGTTCTCCAGAAAGGCTCTGCACAGAAGCACACCAGCAGGTCAGGGCTGCCAAAACCAGCACAGGAGATGGAGTTTATGGAGCTAATTACTCCCTTTGCTGCACTCACTTGGACTGCTGCAGGCAATAGAGCCGGAATGTGACACTCCCTGTGGTCTTTGTCCGGAAACCAAAGCGGCTCAAGCGCTTTCCCTGCAGGGATGGCACAGGTTAGAGTAACCCCACAGTGAAAACAAGTATGTTCCACCAGAGCACAAACTCCTGTGGGTACAGTCCTCCCTTCTCTGCAAGGTTGGAAAGAAGGGCACACAGTTCCAGGCTGTGTTGAGGGCAGGACCTAAACACTTGCAAGCTGACAGTGCAGTGCTGGGGCAGGGTTTCAGCAACTGCTTCAGGGCTTGTTGCCACACAAAGCTGCCACTAACATCACCCTGCTCATTACACCAGCAGCCACCTCTGCAACTTTCTGAAGAACATGAAGTTTCTACCTGCCTCACACCCATCAGCTTCTTGCTTCAGGAAGCTGTTCCAGGCACAATACAGCCCAAATTCCTCACAGAAATCCAGGAGAAGTCTACAGCTGGTACCAAATGCTGACCTGACAAACACTTTATAGGCAGGAGTAGGCGAAGGCTTTGGTCCATGCTCCCCTACTTCTCTAAGCTGCTCACCCCTCAGAAGACACAGCTCTGCCTCAGTGTTTGCTCATTCCTCTGTTGAGGATCACAAGACTCACAGAGGAGACATTTCTTCAGTTAGAGTGGCCGGACCAGCAGCTCATCCTTGTTCAAATCTGGTCCAGGCTGACCATGGACAAGAGCTAAACACACCATGTCCTGGCAAGAGGCTACTCTGCAGCTGAGCCCACCTTGAAGGTCGATGGTACCCGGATGTAGGTTAAGTCCTCCAGCTCAGGAGATCCCCCAATGAAAAACCTCCTCATTTCAGCAACAGTTCCCAGATCCACAGGACGCCAGGTAGGGATGGTGAGCATGTGGACACCTGGCCCAGGACAAGAGGACAGCTTAGCTGCTGTGACCTGTGATTTATTCAGTCACAGAGGACAGCAAAGGCAGGTGGATACTTGCTGACCCAATCCAGAGCTGTCTAGAAATTGAAACACTGCACAGTATCAGAAATGTTCTAAAAGCATGTTCCCTTGAGTCAGCCCACTCTAGTCACACAGCCAATGCTGAAAGTACCCCCTGCCCAACAGTAGTATCTCCTCATAACACACAGGGGTCACTCCCAGATTCCACGTGGGACACAGAGGGTTAATGCCATTGTAAAGATGGATGCACAGCATCACCCCAGAGCTTTATCACACCAGACGTTGTGATGGCAGTGTCAAAGGATATCAAGGACAGCAGCTCAAGGTGTGCCTCACATCCTTCTTTTCTGCACCCCAGACTGCTCCCTTCAGTACACCAAATCCCTGGGACTGGCTGAATCACTTCCCAAGAGAACCACTCAACTCATTCTCCCAGACAATTAACACAATGTCCCAAGGATGCTTTACCTGGAGATGCTGGCAGCACCAAGGACCCATATCCTTCCACACGATACCTCTGCCAGAAATCCAGGGACAGGACCTCAAAGTAGAGAACAGGCCACTGAGGGAGACTGTCTGCAAGATGGGAAGCAGGTCACAGCTTTGGGAAGGAGATTATCATTGAGAAAAAGAATGCTAAATGCCCAATACCACTAGTAGGAAGCCAAAGAATCAGAGAATCATTTAGCTTGGAAAAGACCTCCAAGATCATCGAGTCCAACCTGTGACCTTGTCACCCAGCCCAGAGCATTGAGTGCCACCTCCAGTCGTACCCTGGACACCTCCAGAGGTGAGGAATCCATCACCTCCCTGGGCAGACCCTTTTAGTGCCTGACACCCATTCTGTGAGGAAACCCCTCCTAGTGTCCAGCCTGAACCTCCCCTGGAGCAACTTGAGGTTTCCTTTTGTCCTGCCCTTCGTTCTCTAGGAGTAGAGCCCAACCTCCAGCTGGCTCTACCCTCCTATCAGGGAACTGTAGAGAGTGAGAAGGTCCTCCCTGAACCTCCTTTTCTCCACACTGAGTCCACCCGGCTTCCTCAGGTATTCCTTGTGCTCCAGATCCTTCCCCAGTTCTGTTCCCTCTCTGAACACACTCCAGCATCCTTCCACCACAGTCCTTTCTGTATTTCTTCTACAATGACTAACAAAGATTTATGGTTGATTAGTTTCCCCTGTAAAAGTTGAACCCTCAGATTTGAAGCTGAAAACAGAATTACTGATGATAAAAATTGTGGAAAATTCTTTAAGGGCAAGTCCAGACTGGGCTGTCAATTATCTCTGAGAAGACAAGACAATATTTTGTGAATGATCTGAAGCCAAACAGCAGAACCTGTTCATCTCTGACCTTTCCCACTGCTATTGGGGGAATATTAACTTGAATATATCTCTCCAAACATTTATTTTTTCCACAGTGAAACAAACTCATTGTGCTTCCTCTAGTCTGAAAATTCATTAGTGTTGGTTGAATACCCAGATCCAAAGTGTACTTTGGATTCAAGTGGCAAGGCATGCCACAGTGCTGTCCTTAGCAATTGTATCCACAGAGCAATAGGATTGGTGAGGAAGCAGTGGGAACAGGCAGCAGAGAAGCCCAGTTTAAAATAGAGCTGAAGTTTCAAAGTGACATGAACTATCTAGGGATTATACAGGTCACTGAGCGTGTCTACAAATGTAAGACTCAGCACAGAGTTTTAGTTGTGTATAAAAAAAGCTGCCTGGTTCTCCAGCTGCAGCATCCCAGGGCTCTGTGCAGCACACCAGGCACAGCATCACAGCCCTGCATGCCAGGCTTAAAGAGACAAGCCAAGATCCAAGTAGTTTTCCAACCAGATAAAGCTGTCTACAGCCTGGAAACAGGGCAACATCAATGAATCCATAAAAATGCTAATGGATTCCTGGGCAGGGCAAACACAGGATGTGTCCAAGGGCTGCATGGTGACAGGGTGAACTTTTGTTGAACCAGAAACATTTCCCTCTGTCCTTTCACCTCCAACAGGACAGACAGCTCGATGGCTAGAGTGGGACCAAAGGATTTCAGGGTAACAAAGAAACACACCTTCATCTTCTTGGGTGTAAAACATCTCCACAGTGAAGGGGTAGCAGAAATATGCCACATTCTCCTAGAAAAAGAACAGAGCAGAGATCAGATTCCTGGACAAAAGACTTCATCACCAGCATTGCAGAGAGCTTAGAAAGCTGGGAGAAAGGAATTAATGGTAGAAAGCAGGTGATGCTGCCCAAAAAGATCAATTACATCCCACTAACAAACACGTGAGTGCAGCATGGACCTGCATACACTCCCTAGAGCCATGTTAATGGAACAGGATGTTGAAAATAATAAAAGGGGAGTGACACACATCAAGTGAAAACTGTCATAACTACAGGGCAGCCTCAAATTTTATAGGAGCCAGCCAAGCACAGTACCTTAAACAACGGTATTACTGAAATGTTGTATGATAATTATTTTTGTAATATGAAAACATATAAAATACATTAAAAAGCTGAAAAAGTTCAAAGTCACTGTAGAGTCTCTGCACATTCCTGCCCCAAGCAAGCTGGAACAATGCTTGGTTAGCTCAGAGCATTGGAGAACACAAAAATCAGAGCTCCAAAGGCAATCAGTCAACAAATTAATAAAAAGGTGAGGTTCCAGAAACTGCTTGGAAGTAGTTTTATTTGGTATAGTTTTATTTGGAGATGGTGGCCCCTTGAAAAACTGACAAGTATAATTAGAATAAGGAGAATCCCAAATCTCCTGATCATGCTCTGATCTTGAAAAGAGCCCTCAACTCAGGACCTTTGCTGAATATATCTGTAGTTTGTTACAAATGTTCCACTCTAGAGACTGCCTGTTTTCCTCAAATTGCTCTGCAGGTCAGCAAGTGTCCTTACCCTCCCCACTCTTTTGGTGGCACAGGTCTGCGTCACTCCTGAGAGCTGATGGAACGGGGAGCTTGACCACTCTGGGGGAAACAGGAGAAGATGAAGGCTTGGGGTGAGGCCAAATTCACAAACCAGAGCAGCTCAAAGGAGAATGTCAGTCCCTGATGACTTGGGTGAAAAGTAACATCACCCACCCTGGCATTCACAGAATCACAGAATCATTAAGGTTGGAAAAGCCCTCCAATATCATCTAATCCAACCTGTGACCCATCCTCACCTTGTCAACCAGCCTAGAGCATTGAGTGCCACATCCAGTCACTCCTTGGACACCTCCAGGGATGGCAACTCCACCACTGCTCTGGGCAGTTCCTTCCAATGCCTGATCACCCTTTCCACAGAGAAATTCTTCCTCATGTCCAACCTGAACCTCCCCTGGTACAACTTGAGGGTGTTTCCTCTTGTCCTGTTACTTGTCTGAGAGCAGTGCCTGACCCCCACCTGGCTGCACCCTCCTGTCAGGGAGTTGTAGAGTGAGAAGGTTCCCCCTGGGGCTCCTCTTCTCCAGACTGAACCCACCCCTCCAGCTGTCTCAGCTGTTCCTCATATGACTTTTCCCTGATCTAGGCACTGCTCTTTAGAACACCCTGAATTGTCCATGAAAAGCTCAACTCACATCAGGAGAAATGTAGAGCCTTATCTAAATGTACAGAGTAGCAGAAGTGGTATCTTGATACATATATCCAGATAGGGGAGCCAGAGCCATAGCTTCAGGAGAACTAAACATGCAGCAGGATATGCAGGTAAGTGCTGGAAGACTTATTCATCCATCAAAATTTAATATGCTAATATCAGCACAAAACATGATAGCAACATGATGAAATCAGACAAGGTCACTGTGGTGGGTAGCACAGGAAGACTGTTCTCTGCAAGATAAGGAATGAAGTTTGGACAGACTGGTCACCACCACCTCTATATCCCAGCCTGAGCTGAGTTCTGGCATTTTAGCTCTGGAGGATTCTAACTAGATCCCAGCCCCAACATTAATTTTTCCTGGTCTGATGGAACAGCCAAAGCCTGTTTCATCTCTTAAGCTGCTGTGATGTGGCTGGGAATGTGAATACTCACGGTTAGGCAGCTCCAGGAAGAAATGTACGTAAAGGTTGTCATACTCATAGCCTTGAGCTGAAACTGAGAAGAGAGGATGAACTTCAGCTGTTTGATTCCACACAAATTCTTCCAGCATTCACTGTAAATTTTTGGGAGAGCCACCACCAATAACCTCAAGGAAATTCAGTTATTGCTGGAAGCTGGGAAAAGTCTTCAAAGTAACAGGAGACGACCTGCAGAGAAGATTCCATCTCCAGACTAGCCCTGTTCCTGTACCACTAACCAGATGACGGAATTCACACATTTAATTGGTTTCTTTGGGAAGTTAATAGAGATTACAGCAATCTGCTCTCCTTTTTTCAGATCTAGACCTTCTTAGAACAGCTACAGCATTTGTAACCTCCAATCTGTAAATGTCTCTCAAGGGATTAGTCTGCAGGAAACAGGGAGGAGAAGGAGGAAGCAAAGGATTCTAGGGCCTCTTGAATCTAGGGATTCAAGAATCCTTGGATCACACCCTCAGCCATCCCAGCATGCCCACATTTGCCCCTATTATTGTTTAGAATAAGGACTCACCTATTTCTCCATTCATGAAAAGTCTCAGAGTACCAGGAAGAGGCTGGAAAAATTAGCGGATACACAACATAAAGAGCTCAACACTCATGAAACCTCAACAATTCTTTCCCAACAGCATCTCACACATGTATTTTATGGATTTTCAGACATGAATGATTTACTGTTCTGGCCAGGGAGGAGGCATGATTTGTCCTACCACTTCCAGAAGTGAACAGTCCCCCTGGAAAGAGGCTCTAAAGAGACCAAATCCCAGCCTGCAGGAATTTACTGTTCTGTAAATAGGTCTCTTACAGATGTGAAGATCAATATAACACACAGTGAGGAGTCACTTGCAGAAATTACAGTCCTGCTTCTGTCATTTTCCTGCATTTGCCCAAGATGAGGGAGAAGGGGTGAGCACTGAGACACTCTATCGGTGTCTGGAAAAGATCAGTACTGGAAAGCACAACTTTCACTGCTTTGTATTGCATTTCACTTGATTTGTATTCACTGTATTGGCAAACAATATTTGAGAAAAAAAACACTGCAGTTTGGATAATTCAAGTGAGAATGGAAACTGCATGAGTCTGAGTGTGAGAGGGGCTGTTTACTTGCACAAAGTGGCACACAGAGCTGTTTGACACTGGAGAAGTTAACAGCAATCACTGTCCCTGAAGACATAAACTCTCCTTCCTTCTCAGAGTACTACAGTCACAGGCCTTGAAGCATAGCATGCAGCCTCACAGAGGCTGCTGTGTTCAGCAGGCTCTGAACGGGCAGGATGGATCTCTGCAGACCCCAAATCCACTCCCAGTTGTCCCCTCTGACCCAATTTTCTGTTTGAAGCCACGAGGTAAAAGCTGCCCACCCCCCTCCAGAGCAAAGCAGTCTTTGGAGACTGAGCTGCAAGTGGCAACCCTGAGTCAGGTCACCCAGAGACAAGAGAGCTCCAGTCCCTGCACTCACCATTTCAAAGTCTGAGCCCACGAGCCCACTGAGGTAATCCCTGTGCCGCCCATACAGCTGCAAACACACACAACAACAACAAAAAAAAGTGGCATTTTGATTATATCTGCTGTTATGTACTGCAAAACTTAAACTGTATACAATTTAAACTCAAATCACTAGCAGGCTTAGCACATGTGGGGTTGTTACAGCAAATATGGGGAATATAAGTATATAATAGAACAATGATGCATAACTGCTAACACTGCACAGAACTTCAGCTTTGGTTCTCCAAGACCAGCTCTAAGGGAAAAGAAACTGAAGAGTCAGATCTTAAATGATACCTGAAAAACAAAGGTACAAACTATTCCAAGGAAATGGCCAAGCAGAGATCAGTGTAATGAAATCATTATTCCCATGGTGACCACAAAACCAGTAAGGAAATGCACAAATAAAAATCTAAACCAAAAAGTACTTTCATAAACTGTCAAGAGACAAAAAGGCAATTCAGAAAAATCGAGATGTGAAATGCGATCCCAATATCCTGGGACATTACAGGTAACAAGACATCATTTAATAAATATACAGGCAGCAAGAGGAAGATAAAGGAAAGGGTTTGCCCACTGCTCAAAAGGGAAGGAAAAACACTGACAGGTGACACTAGGAAGGCACAAAATTGGGTGGTTTCTTGCATCAGTTCTCACTCCCTAAAGCACTGCAGCCAGGGGCAGGCTAACTACAGACAAGCGCTCTTTGAGGAATAAGGGATGAAGCAGGGAATATTTGCTGTAATTCTCAGATCCCTGAGCATGATGAGGCTTAGGGCAGTGGCATTTTGTCACTTCAGGTGTGCAGAGCACCAGCAGTTACATCTCCATGATGATTTTTAGCTGCTTCTGTTACTCAGAATTCATGAATATGCTCCGTGGCCAGTACTCACTTCTCTGAATACACGCTGCTCACGCTCCTCCTCCTCTGGCTTCACCTGGGCAGAAGCATTCTCAATAGTGTATTCCCACACCTCTCGCTTCTCTCCATCCAGCTCGATCCTGCAGAGTCCCAAAACACATGGGAAAAACTCCCCCATTATGCAGAGAACAGGCACAGGTATCAATGGGGCCCTCCTGACCCAGCAGTATCCCCTCTACCCAGCCTGTGCAGTGAGACAAGGGCACTCACAGCCCTCTCCTCACTTCCAAGTGCCTGCCAGCATCGTTCCCTCAAAATGGAAGACTTACTTGCATCCACTATATGCATAATGTAATTTTACAAGGGATGTAGTGATAGAAGAAGGAGGAATGGCTTCAAACTGACGGAGGGTAGGGTTAGATGGATATTAGGAAGGAATTCTTCCCTCTGAGGGTAGTGAGCCCCTGGCAAAGGTTGCCCAGAGCAGCCGTGGCTACCCCATCCCTGGAAGTGCCTAAGGCCAGGCTGGACAGGGCTTGGAGCAACCTGGGATTGTAGAATTTGTCACTGCCCATGGTGGGGGTGGAACGAGATGGGCTTTAAGGTCTCTTCCAACCCAAACTATTCCATGATTCCATGACAGATAACCTGCATCCCTAGAGACTTGCACCAAAGCCCCACACAGCACACACACAGTGACACTGAGCATAAGCACACAATAATATTTTCTTAGAAATCTCAAAAATAAATGAAATATTTCTCAGTTTAAGTGCTGATCCCCTGCCCGAAGGGTGACCAGGAAACAGCAATTTGAGCCCCCAGCCCCAGGACATGTTCCAGCCCTGTCCCACTCACCGGTAGGCTCCTTTGGTGCCAGTGAAGTCAGGCTTCACTGTGATCACCCCATTGCCATCCACCTTGATTGTGCAAAGCACATTTTCATACTCCTTGTGACCAAGCCTGAAGGAGGACACCAGGAAAACAGAGTCTAAACAGAGAACACTGATACTCTTGTGCTCTGGAACAGCAGAGCCAGTAAAGGAACTCGGGGTTACAAAAGGGAACACATACACACTTTCCTACACTGGTTTAGAAGCCTTTTGGAGGTATACACTCAGCTGCCTCCCAACAGAAGAAAGAGGCAGAAAGAAATTGCAGCCCCTGTTACTGAGCTCTTGGAATTCTCCCCCCTCAAGTAATGAAAGAAACAGGAGTTTTGAGTAAGGAGGGAAGATGGGATTTTCTTTTGGGAAATTACGATCACTTCAGGATTTTACTTACTTCCCATAAGGTCCCAAGTCCCCCATGATGTACATGGTCTGGACAGGTGTGTTAATGACATGATTGTTCTTTATAAATTCTTCTGAAGGTTCCCAGGTGATGATTTTTGACTTCAGAGAACTTGCTTCTCTGTCAACAAGAGAACAACACCAGTCACAGCTCACCTCAGCAGCACCAAACCCACCATGATGAGGAGTCACAGTGCTGGATTACATGTGTGACACAGAACAAGCCACCAGCTCCCATGGACCAGGCTGATCCACAGCTGGGGCACCAGAACCACAAAACCCGCATGAACAAGCTCCAAGCCTGTTGAGTTGGAACTCACACAGGTCTACGGTCCTGTCTTCTCCTCCTCACGTTGGCCATCCTCTCAACCAGATATGATGGCACTTCATTATCCAAGTCAGTTACCTTCTGGCAGAGCTGGAAGAACAGACAGGAACTAGCTTAACTGGACATCTTTCCCAAACACAGCTCTCCTCTTAGAGGAGAGAACAGGCATGCACACAATCACATGCAAGGAAAAATTGCTAAATGACTGCAGAATTCCTTCACTATTCTGGTGGCAAAATACAGCTCACTCCATTCAGCAAGCTTCCTACAGAGCCAAGTCCCTCTTGCTGTCCCAACCACTGCTCTGAACCAGGGACATCCCACCCCAGGTCTGGGGCACCAGGGGAAACTTCTTTCCAGCAGTGTATTCTCCTGCACTCAGGGTATCTGCCTGGCTGAGAATCAAGAAATGTTCCCTCTTCAGTAGGACTGGAAGTTTTGACAGACATTGAGTAACTAAGAGCTGGTACCTCCTCTAGGTCGGTGAATCGGTCATGGTCAGTGTAGGTAAAGATGCGACAGTTCTTCCGACCTCCAGCCTTCTCTAGCTTCTGGATCTCCTCATGGTACTGCCAGTCCAGAGGAGTCTGGCAGGCTGACTCACTCCGGTACAGATCCACCTCAAACTGACAGCACCACAGGTAAAGCAACAACAGCTGCCTTTCACCAGCTTTGCAAAGCCACAAACATTTTTCAGCTTTTCACCAAAGCCACCCCAGAGACAAGATCCTTTGGGAATCCCAACAAATAATGCAAGCTCCAGAGCAGCTCCAACACTGCTCAGGCATGTGGCAGCCAGCAGCACCACCAATGCCCACCGGGAAAGCATTGGGCACAGCAGCTTGCCCTGAAACAAGGAACCCCACAGTGAGGTGCAGAAAAGGGGGTGTCAGGAATCTCCCCCAAGCCAGTTCTGGACAGGACAGAGACACATGGAGCTCCTGGAGCAGGTTCATCAGAGGGTGACAAAGTTCCTCAAGGAGCACCTTTCTTAGAATGAAAAGCTGAGGGAGCTGGGGCTGTTCAGCCTCGAGAAGAGACATTGAGAGGGTACCTCATCCCCGTCTGTCAGTTTCTGTCAGTATCAAAGGGGTCAGAGGATGGATCAGGCTCTGCTCCATAAGGACCAGCAATGGGACAAGTGGAACGGGCAGGAACTGATGCCCAGAAAGTTCCACCTGAAAACGAGGAAGAACTTCTTCCCTGTGCGGTGACCAAGCACTGTCCAGAGAGTGCGTGGAGTCCCCGTCACCAGAGGTATTCCAAAGCCAGCTGGACACGAGCCTGAGCAGCGTGCTCTTGAGTCCGTGCCGGAGCAGGGGAGTCGGACTGGATGACCCCAGTGATCCCCTCCGATCTGACCCATTCCGCGAAGTCCCTCCCGCCCCCTCACCGTGCACCCACCTGGCTGAAGAGTTTCTCCTGCCACCCCACCTCGGCCACCTCCTCCTCATCCTCCGGGGGTCTCTGGGCTCCGACGAGAGAGGCCGCGGTGACCCGCAGCGGCACCGCTCCCGCACTGGCGGTGCGATCGGCCCGGCCTGGGCGCTCGGGGCCGGCGAGCGGCGACAGCGGCGCCCGCGGCAGGAGAGGCCCGGCCGGCGCGACCCGCTGGATACGGACCCTGCGGGGAAGGAGCGGAGCGTCAGGGCTGTGCGCGTCGGCAGAACCGGGCCGGGGTGGAGCAGGCGCTCACCGTAGGCGCAAGTTGCGGACGGGGTCCCGGGAGCGGTACACGGCGGGGTCCCGGGAGCGGCACACGGCGCTACCCCCGCGCCGCGCCGCGCCCGCCATGGCCGCGCTGCGGGGAAACCGGAGCGCACGGGTGGGCAGCGCCCTCGCGCGACCGGAGCCTCCCGCACGGCCGGGCCCGCGCCGCGCACGGAGCCCGCGAAGCTCCGCGGGACACCAGTACCCACAGGGTCCGTGTGAGGGGGTCCCCACAGGCTCCGTGTGAGGAGGTCCCCACAGGGTCCGTGTGAGGAGGTCCCCACAGGCTCCGTGTGAGGGGACTCCCCACAAGCATCGTGTGAGGGGAGTCCCCACAGGCTCCGTGTGAAGGGGTCCCCACAGGCTCTATGTGAAGGGGTTCCCCACAGGCTCCGTGTGAGGGAAGGCCTCACACATCGCGCTTTGTGAGGGAAGGTCCCACACATCGCTCTTTGTGAGGGGGCTCCCCACAGGCTCCATGTGAGGGTCCCCACAGGCTCCGTGTGCGGGTTGATCCCCACAGGCTCCGTGTGAGGGAAGGTCCCCACAAGCATCGTGTGAGGGAAGGGCCCACAGATCACTCTGTGTGAGGGGCTCCCCACAGACTCCATGTGAGGGTCCCCACAGGATCTATGTGAGGGAAGGGCCCACACACATCGCTCTGTGTGAGGGAAGGTCCCACACACATCAGTCTGTGTGAGGGAAGGTCCCACACACATCACTCTGTGTGAGGGAAGGTCCCACACACCTCACTCTGTGTGAGGGAAGGTCCCACACAGATCGCTCTGTGTGAGGGGGCTCCCCACAGACTCCATGTGAGGGTCCCCACAGCCCCTGGGGGGATTCCCCCCAATCTCCGTGTGAGGGTCCACACGACATCCATAGGGTTTCTTTCATATTTTCATTCTTAAAGGATTTTCCATCAATCCACGTGATCTACAGTTTTACCTGTGTGTGATGAACCCAGTGCTTGATTCCTTCTGCCTTGAGTGTGGTGTAGTTTACCAGAAGAACTGATTTTGTCCCTTCCATTTCTCCTGTACTGGTCCAAAATTCAGGCTCTGATGCACACTGGATCTCCTGGTTGGAACGAATGTACATGTCAGTCTAGTCTCAAAGATGTCTTGATAATGGTGTACCTTTTAAGACTTAAAAGAGTTAGTTCCAGTGCTATTAAATACTAATTTCAGCAAAACTTCTGCCATTTCCCTTGGCTTGTAGGTGCAACATGGGAAAGCTTCTGGCTGTCCAGAAAAAGTATCTACCAATACCAAAATGTACCAGTCCCAATTCTGCCTGGGCAGTTCTGCAAAATCAATTTGCCAACAATCCCCTGGTGAATTTCAATTTTACGAGTTCTGGAGGTGGCCTTCTCCCTTTCTTGTGATTGCTTTAGAAACAAACCACATATTTTTACATTATGTTTGGAGGTACAATTTTCTGCCCACATGAGGTCACCAATCATCTGCTGTTTCTTTCTGTAGCTTCTAATGGTGGGGCTAGCTGCCTGTCCTGATTATTGTAATTCGGTTTTTATTCCAGGACATTCAACACTTTGCTAGATTTTCATGCAAGGATATCTTTTTCAGCAACCTCTTCAGCTGTTTTGTTAGTTAATTGATTCTCTGCATTAACTGAAGAGTTTCCAAACTGATGGGCTTTACAGCATGTCACAGCCACTTCTTTTGGCTTTTGTACATTCTGTGTACATCTACCCCCCCACATGTTTTCCTTGCTGTTTGCATCCTTTTGTCCCTTAAGAAATCCTCCCTTCTGTGAGTAGGATTTAATTAGTCTGACTTGCAAACATAAAGAAATGGTGTCATAAGCAAGCCCTTTCCCCTCTATAAAAACTTTAAAAGCTTTTGTGATTAGTTTATTTCAAAGCTACTTGTCATTAGAAACAAAAATGCATGAGGGCACCTCTATACTTTTGGCTGCAGTCTTGGTAGCTTTTTGAGGGTTTTTTTTGTTTGGATTCAGTTATTTTACTGCTGTGAAATAGACTCTTCCATTGAAATCTGTGTATTGACAACAGGAATTTATCACAATTCTGTCTGTAACTGGCATTGGAAAGCAGCCACTTAAAAAGAAAGCAGTGAAGAGGAAATTAATCTTGAGCAAGTTTTTCTTGATAAGGGAAGAGGATGAATGGAGTCTGCCTCTGCTTGGTGGTGCCGAGCAATAAGAAAAGAAGGCGATGGGCAGGAATCAATGCACATGAAGTTAGACCTGCACATGAGGCACAACTTAACTGTGAGTGACCAAGCACTGAACAGCTTGCTCAGAAGAGGGGATGGAGTCTCCCTCATTGGAAATATTCCAGAACTGTCTGGACGCAATCCTAAGCAACGTGCTTCAGGACTGTGGAGGACCAGGCCTGGACATGTTTTATCTCAGATATTCTGACTGTTAAAACAGGAAAGTTCTGATGGAAAGCGAGAATCCTGCAGAGGTGCGGCAGCGCTGTTCCGAGCCAACTTCCTGCTCTGCCTTGAGAGTCATGCTCAGTCCCCACCCCCAAATCGCTACCTGGAGAATGGCTGTGCATACACGAACAGAACAATGTGAAAAATCGAGTTTGCATAAGAGGCGTGCACCCAGGTGAATTAGAAAAGTGGATCTCCTACCCCTCCCCTTGCCCTGTCTCACTCGTTCCTCTCCTTTTCTGTCTCTTCTTTGTCTCTCAGCCCCAGATCTGGACATGCCATGTGGCAGGACCAACACAAGTTCTACAGACTGGTGATATTCTTTTTCCTCCCTCTCTCTCTCTCTATTCTGTGCCTTTATTTCCCCACCTAGGAGAGCACAGCTATCATAATCTCCCACATACTCTGCACTGAACTTTGTTTTCTTCCTTGTTTCCTGGCTTCTCCTGTTTATGGACTTCAAATAAAATTCTCCACTATCAGAATTACCTGGATGTTTTAAACTCTTTTCAAATAGTTGAAAATGAGGTTTGCAGGTGATGGATTGATTCCAGAGACCCCAAGAAAATAACAGGTGACTAACAACAACACCCTAAAAATTTGCCATGCAGACTTATTCCAAAGCTATAACAGTCTGTGCAGAGTGATCCATGATATCCACCTATTTTCTTCTTTTAAGATGGGCAGAAATTTCTGCCAAGAAGAAAAAACTCGAGACTTTCCATTTCTCCAGCAGCTTCTGGGCCCTGTCCAGTGCAGGGTCTCAGCATCTAAAATATCTGTGCAAGAAAGGCTAGTCCCTGGGGCACTGTGTGGTTTATTTCTATAGTGGGTGCTGAAGGCACTGGCTGCTTCCATGGGTTTCACTGTCCTCCAGAAGCTGGAAGGAGAATAATTCATTTGAAATTTGCTTGGAAGAAATCTCCAGCTGCAGAAAGTCCATGGGGCTCAGCCCAATGCTGGAAGCTGATGAAGGTGATTCATCACCTTGTTTTTCAGAGGTGGCTTCTACCAAGTCACAGGAGGTCCTAAGGTGATGCAGATGGGCAGTGAAGCCCAGAGTGAAGAAGGACCAACAGATGCTTCAAGGTCCATGTGTGGTGACTGTCTTCTACTTGATGTCTCTCTTCCCTCTCTTCCCCCTTTCTTTCCCACTCCTCTTTTCAATTTTTTTACTCCACAATTATTGTTAGATAGAATCCATATTAATGACTCTCACATAGGGTCTTGTTTGCAGCTTAATTTGGGCAGAGGCATCTGGCACTTATCAGATCTTAACAAAACTCATCCCTGAACAGTGGCTTCCAAGGAGATTTGTGTCCCTCTCCTCCATCATCCCATCTTGGGTCATGAGGGAGAGGATAGGTCCAGCAGAGGCTGTTGAGCTGTCCCCACACCAGCTTCCAGGTCAACAACAAAGTCCCCTTTTGCAGCCAGAACTCCTGCAGCAGCACTTAATCGGAAAAGACAGGTTTTGGGGGCAGGAGGCATTATCCAGTACAGCTGGAAGGAAACAGAATTTTCCGTGGAGCCAGCCCTCCCCCGGGGGGAATATGCAGGGCAGGAAGCAAAGGTCATGAGAACCACATCCCTGCTCAGGGCAGGTGACTGCAGCTGCATCTTATGTGTAGCCCCACACTATAGAATGCCTTAACAGGCATATTTACAATCAAGTGCCCAAGTCCTGTATTTTACAGAGATAATGCTGCACTGCATCCCTTTGTTTGCAGACATCACATTTTGATGCCGTTAATTGTATAGTGAGGATTAATAAAACATGAAGTTTAAAGATGCCTAAATCACAGTGGGGGAGCTGATAATCTCTGCCAACAATAATATTTGCACTTTGTTTTCATCCTAGCATCCAGCCGTGGAGTAAAGCTTGGGCCAGGGAGCAGCACTACTGCTAATGGACTGAAGATCACACAGGGATTCCAGCCTGCGCCTTGGGCATCACTTGGACATCCTTGGGATGCTGTGCCTGTGCCCACAGCTAGACCAGTGATTTCAGGCTGAGTTTACCAGGACTGAGGTAGGGAAGAGACATGAAATGGTCTTTCTGCATATAGAGGTGATATCTCTGCACAGATGTGTCTGTCTGTACACAGATGTGTACTAACAGCATGTGGCCAGCCATGGTCCATGCTCTGAGGACCCACCACCCAAGGGCATGTCCCTTTGGGATGTCCCCTCTGGAAGGGGCAAATGGTCCAGAGCTCTGGTGCTGGAAGATTTGGGAACCACCAAAAGTGTAATTTGGCTTTTGCAGAGTCTGCCTGTGTCCCCCCTCCCTGCTACAGCTCCCAACGCCAATGACCTGGCTTGCTGGGGCACCACAGCCTAGCAGCCCCAGGGCTGAAACTGGGGCTGGGGATGTGCTGCTTCCCTGACAGGGCTCTTTCCTCTCCATCTCTTTGCTGCCTAGCAAGCACCCTTGTCAAAATAGCTTATTTCATTCCAGAACAAAGTTACCTGAATACATTTGGAAGTTGTACTGCACTATCAGGGTAATCAGAATTTAATTTGATGCAGTCAAGGCTCTAAAAAGATGTTATCAAGAAGAACATCAAAGCTGGATTCCTGCACTTGGAAAGGCAACCAGAATGCTTAGTCCAGATTTCTCATTTTATTGGAGGCTTTCAAAATATCAGTCTAAATAACAAAAAAATATTACTGAGAGTATTTGCAAATTAATGTCTTTTGTAGATGAACAAAGGCCCACTTCCTTTGCATGTCAGGGACAGTCTCTTATTAAATCCTGCTAATTATACCATTTGTTGTGTCTAATAATTTCTGCACTTGCAGAAATTAAAGCTGAAGCTTATTTTCCTATGGGTTGAACCATGCTGTTCTTTGGAGTCCCAGTCCTGCAAAGTGAGGAAGCTTCCACTCAAGAAAGGGAGACCCTCTGATTTTGGCAATGGGTGAGGGGACCTGGGCTGTTTTTTGCCTGTGTCTCTGTTATATGCTTGGGACCTTTTATCATTCCCAGCTCTTGGAATAGCTGATGAAAAGCTACAACTCTTCCTAATGAATTCAATTGTATGACAATTCCAGGTTTTATTTTCAAAGTACATCTTAAGGAAGAAAGGTGCCTCTGGGTCTTTTGAGTGCCAGGAAAGTTGAAAATGTGACCAAAAGGTGACCCTGGAGATGGGATTCTCCTTTTGGGGAGGTTTTATTTGATGTGGTGTGAAAATGTGTTAGAGCACCAGTTGGTGCTGGGGCAGGGGATGGTGGAGCAGTAAGCTTGACCATTTTCACTTCAAACACCATGATTTCTGTGCCAAGCTCAGGCCATTGGCTGCCCAGTGTATGTCGAGCTGGTTGCAGGGGTGAGTGATGGTAGCCACTGCAGCCATCAACCCCCTCTACTCCTTTAGCTCCTGTTTCTGCAGAGGCTGATCCCAAATGCCATCATGCCCCTGCAGAGGGGACACAGGAGACAGCCCCAAACCCAACTTTATCCCTCAGAAATGTGTCGAGGAAGCTTAGGGGGAAAGGAGGTTCAGTCAACTTCGTTAGGGAAATAGTATGGATCTTGTGTTCAAACCTTTGAAGTGTTAATTAAAAAGAATTATGCAAAGGAGCAAGGATTTGAAACATTCATTTGAATCTCAATAAGGCATCTGTATTAAAAATAGCAGCGGGATCAACTACAGATACAGCAGTTTTGGAGCAAAACGACCCTGGCATCCTTGGTTCTGCTGGGTAGAGCATTCCTGCCTGCTCCCTGCCCTGGATGGGTGCTGCAGAGCAGAGCACAGCACAGGGAAAATATTTTGTGCCTAATATTTAAAGATCTTGAGAGCATTTCACTTAAAAAAGACCCAGCGGGGTCTGGCACGGCTCTTAGATGTAGAGCATGGGTAGGTAGAGCAGATGTGTGGGTTGGTATGGTGGGTGCAGAACTGGGACTGCTCCAGAGGCACCAGTGTGGGGCACTGGACACCTCATGCAGACCAGACCTCAACCCTCCCCCCAGCACAGTCCCTTCCAGAGAAAACTGAGAGAAAGTGCTTCTCCAGCCCGTCTCTTAATTAAAACCCCCAGCATGTTCTGGCCCTTGCTCATTCCAACAAGAAGAATCCAGGGTATTAATTACCAGATCAGTGGATAACATCGTTACGTTTACTTTTGTACTGTGCGGACCCTGGGGGAATGTCGGTGCCTCCTGCCCTTGGTATCAGTGCTGCAAGGGCACGAGTGGGTGGGTGCCCAGCCTGCACTGAGGGTTGTGCCAGGCTGGCAGCACCACTGGGCTACCAGCACCAAGACCCCAAGCCTGCAGAGAACTGACACCCTTAGCTCATTCCCAGCATGGCAGCAGGCGGATGGTGGGGGCATGGGGCCTTCAGAGGTGATGGCTTAGCCAGGAAAACTGCCAGGGGCCTGCAATCAAGGGCTGAAAGCAGCCTTGAAGGGGAGAGCAAGGAGCTTTGCTGGGGCTGCAGTCCCACGGGAAAGGTGACATGAGGAAAAGCGGGAGCCACACTGCGAAATTCTGCAATGATTTCAAAGGCTGAGGCTGTAACCTCAGCTGCGGATTTGATTAAAAATGGATGAATAACAGCCTGACCTTGGGCAGGGCTCAGGCAGGCACACCCCCTAGACCATGTCAGGAGGAGGTGATGCTCTCAGCCAAAACCTGGTGTGTGGATAACCCTGATGCTTGCATTTCCACCTCACAGAGAGGGATTTCCATGGGTTGGGACTCACCTGTCCCTTTACAATGCCTGAGGTGTGCAGAGGGGAACCCAAAGCCAAAGGCTGGGTTGTTGGGTTCCCCTGGGGTTTTGCTGATACTTGGGTGGGTGTGTGCAGGATTCTCCATCCCCTGAACTCCTGAGCCAAAACCAACCCCAGGGCCATCAGCTTAGGAAAGGGCTCTTTACTCCTGCCAGGTAACATGAGGGTCAGAACGATGGGGGAAGTCAGAATGTGGAAATCTCCCTGCTCTGCTCTCCAGGACACTGTTCAGAAGCTCTGCTTCAGTAGCACTTCACTCTCCATAGCACAAAAATAATTCAATGGACAGCTTGAATTGAAAAAAACCTTTTTTTCTGTTGCACTGGAGCAAATCCTTTGAGCAGTACAGCTTGAAAAAACAGCAGGGCTGTGGGCACTTGGTGGGCAATGAGGTGTGTGAGGTGCAGGTAGGCAGAGCAAAATCTTGTTCTTCCAAGTGGAAATGATGGCTGGAGAAGCTCTTTCCCCCTCCACAAATCTCAAAGCCTCCCACCCCGTTATGCAGATCCCAGTATTTTCTCCTCTAGGCTTTTTTTTGTGTGTGGTTTTTGCGTCTCCCAGCCCTGCTCTGGGTGATGCCAGGCCCCTGCAGCCACACTGCTCACCAGAGACCTGCCTGGGAATATGAGTTGGGGGTAGGCTTCCAGAAACGTCCTGCTCTTTGATCTATAATTTAAAAACCATTTTGTTTTGTCTTGGTCGCTTTCACCAGCAATTTGCTATAGCAAAAGAACACAATACCCCTTCAGGAAGAAGAAATATACTCATTCTTTCAATTAAATTTCTCCTGACTTTACTAAAACTTCTCCCCTGTTCCCTCTTCTGAAGAAGCAGCTTTTCTCTTTTTTTTAATTTTATTTTTGTGATCTCCAATTCCACCGAGACAGAAAAAATCAGCATATCAGAGAAAACAACAATCCTTGTGATGCCCAGCAGTCATTAATTAACAAATTATATAAAAAAAAGAGTTCTGCAGATAGGATTGTTTCCTGGTGATGTTGCCTTTTCTTTTGTTGGCACTGTGACAAGGAAGTTCTTTATTGCTGAGATAGAGCAGATTAAACCATCCCTGTCACAGTGGACAGCTTTGTGTGGTTCATTCTTTTGGCCCCCAAATAAAACATCCTGTCCCAAATTTTACCCTGTTGTGACAGGTTTCCTCCTTGGTGGGAAAGAGATGCAAGGGTACGTTTGAGCCATAGCATCTGTCCCTCAGCTGCACCAGGTGTCCTCTTCCTCAGCATGAGCATCCCCAGATGGTGGGGGGCTGAGCTGAGCTAACCTGAGTGGATTCAGTTGCAGTGGAACATCTGTGGAACATCTGTAGTCCCACCAGGTCCACCTCCTCCCTGAAGACCACAGCCTCAAGTGGCAACAGCCCCAGGAGATCTCAAGTGGCCCTGCTCTTCTTCCCACCATCTGCCATGGGCACTGGGGGGCCACAGAGCAGGGGATGTGCACAGCCACAGCACAGGGAGGTGGCATCAAAATACACTTTTTTTTCACCTTCTTTTTATTAATCATGCAGATTTCCCCACTCAGGGGCCACAGGCATGGGCGGACAGTGTACCAGGGGAAGTGACAGAGGGCACCAGCAAAAGCAGGACATGGAAATCTGCCTGTTCTGCACAGGCAGCTCCCCCATACTGTTCCTGGTGACCTAGTTAAATTAATTTTGGTGGGTGGTTGTTTTTCTGGTGGGGTGGTGTCTTAATTAGCCAAAAGATGCCCTGATTTCTTTCTTCACAGTAAGATCTGTCATTTAATTTGTCAGCTAGTGTGTTCTCATGCACCATTCATGGTTCCAGGCACCACAGGTATGAATTAGGGACCAGCTCTGACCACCCCAGTGGGACCTGTCTTGCCCTGAGTATTCCAACTGGAAACTGGGATTTGCTATAAGCCTGGGAAGCCCTCAGCCTATGGCTGTGAGTGCAATGAGTTTGCCAGACTTGATGACATGGGGAATGACATGAGGTGCTGGGTGCTTGCATGTTGCTCAACAGCACAGAAAAAAACCCCTTCTATGCTCCTCCAGAAACTGGAAAAAGAGTGTTTCCTCTTAAAATGTTTTCCTCTCTCCGTGGCCCTGGAAAGGGGAGATAATGGAGCAGCTGCCTAACACATACTTCCAGGGAAAAGTGTCAGTACTTCTAAAACTTCAGAGGTTAAAATATCGTCAAGTTATTTTTAGTAGTTTTTCATTCATTTTAATTGGTCAACATGCAGCAAGGAACTCAGAAAAGCATCATTTACTCCTGGTGGGTTGCTTTCCCCATGCTGAGCCATGCTGTGCTGAGCCAAGGCGTGCAGACCTGAGCTGTGCAGGCACGGACTGTGCTGAGCTGAGCTGTGCCTCTGAAGCAGCTCTCTGACAGGCTGAGAGAGATGGGGCTGCTCAGCCTGGAGAAGGTTCTGAGGAGACCCCAGAGAACTCAAGAGACACTTCCAGTGTCTAAAGGGGCTCCAGGAGAGCTGGAGAGGGATTTTGAGCAAGGGCCTGGAGAGAAAGGACAGAGGGGAATGGCTCCACACTGCCAGAGAGCAGGGAAGAATTTCGTCTCTGTGAGAGTGGCAGGGCCCTGGCACAGGGTGCCCAGAGAAGCTGTGGCTGCTCCATCCCTGGAAGTGTTCAAGGCCAGGTTGGATGGGGGCTTGGAGCAACCTAGTCTAGTGGAAGATGTTCCTCCCCATGACAGGGGGGCTGGAACAAGACGGTCTTTGAGGTCCTTTCCAACCCCAACCATGACGTGATGCTATAATTCCATGCCATGCCATGTCCCGACGGACCGAGCCACGCCAAGAGGTGCCAATCCACACGATGCCATGTCAAACCCAGCGGTGCCAGCACCAACAGGTGGCGACAGGCACCCGCGGCACCCCCAGGACCAGCCGCGCCGGGGACGCGCCGGGGACGCGCCCGCGTGGCCCCGGTACGCCTTGGCGCGTCCCCGCCGCGGCGTGAAAGGACTTCGCAGAGCTCACCCCCGCCTTCACAAGCCCCCCCCTCTCCGTTTTCGGGCTGGTTAATCCCGTGTGGAAAGGGCAGCCAATGGATGCGGCCGTTGCGCGGGGTTGGGATTAGCGGCGGGGCGAATGGCTGGCACTTTTACTGGGATTACAGAACAAAGAACTGCTCTCCCTGCCCGATTTGGGGTGGGGGGGGGAGGGAAAAAAAAAAACAACAAAACAAGACACCCCCACTCGGGTTCTTTTCATTCCTTTAGGCCCCTGTCGGGTTGTACCGGCTCCGCCCGGGAAGCGGCGGGGGGGGGGGGGGGGGCCCCCCCCCCCCCCCCCCCCCCCCCCCCCCCCCCCCCCCCCCCCCCCCCCCCCCCCCCCCCCCCCCCCGCCGCTCCCGCGCAGCCTCGCCGGGGGAGGCAGCAGCGCCGCGCCCCAACCGCCCGCGGTAAGGAAAAGTTTTGGCCTCCCCTCCCCTCTTGACGGGTCCCCTCTCCATCCCCAGTCACGGCCCTGGGGGAGCCGCGGCCGGGGGCGTGCGGGGGTGGTAGGTGCGATGGGGCGCAGGGGGATATTGAGGCTGGGGGGATGCTGGGGGGTGATAGGGCTGGGGGTGGTGGGGATAGGGCTAAGGGATGCGAGGGGGCATCAAGATTCGGGGGATGATCGGGAGTGTTAGGGCTGGAGGTGTGCAGGGTAGCTCTAGGGATCCTGGGGGAGGGTGGTGCTGAGGGATGCAGCGCAGGACGTTAGGGCTCGGGGTGAGTGCTGCGAGATGCAGAGGGGCAGCAAGGCTGCTGTAGGGGTGATGCGGCTGCACGGGTGCTGAACCACGGCAAGGCACGGGGGATGTCAGTGGGCAGTGGGGTTGCTGGGGGGATGATAGAGGTTGAGGGGAGCAGTCGGGCGGGGGGGCATGCCGGGCTCTTCAGGGCTGAGGGATGCTGGGGGCAATAGGGCTGCTGGGGGGAAGGTAGGGCTGGGGGATTCAGGGGGACATTAGGGCTGCTGGGGGTTGATAGGGCTGTGGGGGGTGCAGTGTGGCATCAAGGCTTGGGGGGTGTTGGGGAGCAATAGGGTTGCTGAGGGGGATGCTGAAATTATTAGGGCTGGAGGGATGCTGGGGGAGGAATGCCAGGCTCATTAGTGTGGGAGAGTTCAGGCGGGTGATAGGAATACTGGGAGCTGATGGTGTTGGGGGTTGCTGCAGGGCAGTAGTGCTGGGGGAGGGCATTAGGATTGGGGGGTGCTGTAGGGCAGTAGAGCTTGGGAGGAATTCTGGAGGTATTAGGGTCGGGAAGGATATTGAAGATGTAGGGCTTGGAGATGCTGGGGATATTAGAGCTGATGGGGGTGTTGAGCTCATTAGGGCTGGTGGGGGGAATGCTGGTGTTGATGATGGGCCTTGGGATTGGTGGGGTCCATGGGGGCTGTGAGGGCATTAGGAGTTGGAGGTGATAGTGCTGCAGAGGGGGTGCAGAGAGCAGCAGAGCTGGGGAGCGCTGGGTAGGGGATGTCAGGCTGGCCCTCAGTGCGCAGCACCTCGGTGGTGGCCCACATCGTGAAGGCAGCTCCAGGACCACCGCTTGCCCTGGTTGCGTTGGACGATGCCAGGCAGGAAGGGGAGCTGGAAGCAGGGCTCTGCCAGAGCTTGTCTCCTCTTTGCTGGTGTGGGGATTGGCAGCAGTGCTGCTGGAAATAGAAACACGGTGTTGAGCTGATGAAGCACTTGGGGCTTCGTCTGGACTGGTCACTGGCCTTGTCACTGTGGCCTGAAGGAACAGGCATCCTCTACAGGGGCAAGTGGAGGATTTTCGTTGCCAAGGGATGAATGTGATAGGGAGAAAGTTGCTCCCTGAGGAGGAGGTGCCCTTGTCCTTCCAGCGTGTGGGACTGGCAGTGGGTTTATCTGGGATAAGCTGTAAATTGGAGTGATCCTATTAATGCATCTTGTGCAGGAGCGAGCCTTGGGCCCAGTGATGCTGTGCAGGTAATCCTGGGTGTTTGTGGTGGGCTCTGGGCACAGCCAGGCGAGGGCACTTTGGGAGGTGATGGTGCCACTGAGCACCATGGCAGAGTCATGGCATTAGGTGCTGTGGGCACTTTGGGGTTGGTCACCCAGCCTACTGCCACATCTGTCACCTGTCAGTGTGCAGGCTGTGGATGTTGGGGACATCAGTGTGCAGCCTTGCTTAACAGGAGCCCTCTCCTTCAGGGTGTCTGCTCTTCGTGCTGCTCCCACTGAAGGAGCTGTCGGAAGTGCTGCAGCTGGGGAATAATTTTGTGGATGTGAGAGCCTTTAATTCCACAGAGCCCCCAACAATTCATCCATACCCATTAAACTGGTTGTTGCCCATCTGAGCCCACAGAATATCCTTCTGTGGGAACTGCTGCAGCACTCCTTCTGAAATGAGAAAGCAATATGGGGACCACCAGGATGAGACCTGACCCTGCTGGCAGCCAGCAGGGGCTGGGGTGCTGAAGGCCGTGTCCCAGAGCCTGTGCTGCAGCCCCTGCAGGCGGAGCAGCAAGCCCTGGCACAGCAGCACGTGCTGCCATTGGAGCAATGTCAGCAGCCGGGCGCGAGTCAGGATCGTGTGGCAGGGCAGTGTGGTTTTATGAACAGCCGTGGGTCCCCTGCTCTTTAACCCTGCAGGACCAGAGTCTCTGTGACCACCAGTGGCAGTGGCCACTAAGGGACAGGGTGCCTTGCTTTGGGGCTGTGCCACTAGTCTTCCCATGCACCCTGGCTCTCCAAGCTGGCATGGCCTCTCAAAGCCACATTTTTGGGGTGACACCTGCCAGGGATGTATCTCCACTCTGTGGACAGGAGAAAGGATTGGGCAGCTGCCCTCACATGGTGCTTGCAGAAAGCCGAGGAATGATGCCAGGGATATGCTCTTGTGGCCACTGCTGCCTGCTTCTGCTGTCCCTCCTGAGAGGGCTTTCCCATCTCTGGAGGAGCTGCTGGTGTTGCCACTGGTCGCTGCTCACACAGGTTTGCTAATGAGAAGCTGGGACAGGTGAGTAGGAAGCATGCTCAAGGACAACCTGGCTCTCATCTCTGCCTGGATGAGACACAGTGCTCTTACTGGCAGCCCAGCCCTTTCATGAGAACCTTGCATGTCCTTGCATGGGGCAGGAGGTGACAAGAAAGGTGGGCTTTGGGGCCAGCACAGAGGGTACAGGTCTGGCTGTCCCACATGGTGTGCGTCGCATATAACTGGAGTGATGCCCTGCTTAAAGGAAGGAGAAAAATACCAAACCCCCAAAGTCCCAGTCCAAAACATGACCTCTGGCTACTGGAGTTAATGGGGGATTCCCGTCTGCTTCTCCCACAGGAAATAGCTCAGATTTTTTTTGGCAATTATCAATGCCCTGTACTTCCTTCAGGAATTTTGTCAGCATCACCCCAGCAGCCAGGCTGGAGGAATGCATAGGGACTCCAGCTGGATGTTTGCTGCAGGGCTGACCCCTGGGGTGGGTGCAGGGCTTGGTGCTGGCTGTGCCCATCTTGGGCAGTGGTGTTGGGGCATGGTTATTCTGTGTGCTGCCAGCACCCATTTGCAGATGACTGTGGTGAGTGGAGGTGGAGGTTCCTCATGGAAGAAAATGTATGAATGGATCCTGCTGCTCCAGAGTGACTGGGCTGAGGTGCCAGTGGTATGTGATGGTTTGGGGAAGGGGATGATGAGCAGGCGAGGGGCTGTGTTACTGTTCTTGCTTTGCTCCTCCAGCCACGTGTATGGCTGTGTTAACACCTTACTGGTGATGACAAAACTTCTTCAAGGCTTTGAACGGGGAGCAGAGGTTTGCCACCACCAGAGACATTCTCAAGGAGGAGGAGAGGAAAGGACCTATTGGGAGCCCCTTCCGAGATGGAGATAGCTATCTGTGAGCTAAATATGTGTTTATTGGCTTGTTCCTTGGGAAGAGCCCAGCTGGAAGCTATGGGGAAGGGCGGCTGGTGTCCATCTGGATTGTGGGGCTGGGGACAGAGAGCAGCCCTGGCTGGAGGTTTGCAGAGGAGGTGGCAGCACTTTGCAGACTGAAGTGAAGCTTCCCAGGACTTTGCTCTGCCCTGTGGCAGCCCTGTCCCTTCACAGGGCGTGTACAGTTTACACTTCTTGAAATGTTATCTTTAAAAAGCAGTCAAGAGCTGCAGGAAGCTTCAGGTGGGCTTTAGGAATTGTGGCCATGGGGATTTCTGGATTGCCATTTTGATGCTTCATTTCTTGGTACAGCCCCCTTGGATGAATTTGCTTCAGTCCTGAAAGTGGTGAAGCAGTGGCCTGGGGTGTTTCTGCCAGAGAGACCCCCCCCAAATCAGCTGGGGCATGTGGGACCACCTCATGTCCCATCCTGGCACAGGAGCTGCTGCCAAACACCACCTTAGGAACTTACCTAGAACACAGCAATGCTCTCCTTGCTGTGGGAGCAAGTGAAAACATCCCGTGAGGTGGGATACTGCGGAGAAAAGCACTGGGTACATGGATCCCCTCCTTGGGAGCAGATTGTGCTGAGCAGTATTTACATTCATCCATGCAAACAGCTTCGGTTGGAGTTTCCTGGCTTCACGTTGTCTTGTCTCTGCTCTGTGCTGGTCTAGCTGGTTTTAAAAGATAATTAATCTTGGTGGAATGAGTAGGGGACCGGCAAGGAGCATCACTGCTGCTGCATGGCCATGTGAACATCATCGTCCTTTGCCAGTGTGTCCCTCCTCAAAGCCAATCTCCACCTCTTATGAGGGCTGAGATGTCCATCTTCATTTTCTTTAAATCTCTAACATCAAACAGAGCAAGTGCCAGTGGGTAGGTTGGTGTGGACCCAGGATGGGTCCTGGAAATATGCCATCTAGTATCCACCTGCATGTCTGAGACTTCTGCCCCAGGAGATTGAAGAGACAAGCCCAGATGCCTCCTGCCCATGGGTGACATCCCCTATGGGGTGTGCTGGGGTCTCGCAGTGCCCCTGAGCCATCCAAGTGGGTGCAAAGGCTTGTGGTGAGCACCACAGATCTGTTGTTGATCTGTTCCCACAGCCCCAAAGGCAGATTAAGACCTGAGAGCCCAGAGGGTGCTTTGAGGTATAGATCTCTCTGGAGATGGCAGGGAAGAAGACTGGTGGACAGTATGTTTTTAACCATTTTTAATTCTTGGATAATTTCTTGAACTGTTTGGTGATGTGTGTGGATGCTGGTCGCTGCCAGGGTTGTGTGTCCTGCTTGGCTTGGATGTACCCTGGAGGAGAAACCTCACCCTGCATTGGATGCACAGAGGTTGCACAGATTTACATGCTTCTGAGAGAAAAACACAGTGCCTGGGCCTTCATGGCCAGCAGCAGCCTTTTCAGTCCCACTTCCAATCCCTGGATGAGGCAGGAGGGATACATGGGATCCTGACCATGGGTTGTGTCAGTGGCCATATAGGAGCCCTTGGCTTCCTTCTCTCTTGCTAAAGAAAAAAAAAAGGCAAAAAACAAACAAAAACCTTCAAAGCTTTTCAACAGGTAACTGTGGTTTGGAAGAACATAGAAGCAGTTGGTCTGGCTTAGGGAAAACTTATAGAGTGGGAGTCTTCCAGAGAAAGATGACACTGGTAAATGAAAACACTGCAGTGGGTGAGAAAAATCTCCATGGTTTTAAATGGTTGCTGTGCTGGAGGATGCTTCACCCACCTTTAAAGGGATGAGTGCATCTCTCTGCCCAGGTTTTGGCAGAGATTGCTGTCTTTAGCTCCAGCTGTGTCTGTGTGGATGTGTCTCCTGCCTGGGAAGGCACCTACTCCTCAGTGCCTGAGAGAGGTGACCTTGTCTTGAGGCACTGGCTGCCAGGTTGCTCATTTGCTGCTGGGCTCCAACCCGGTAGCACCAGAGGATTGGCCCTGGGCAGTGGAGACAGCTCTGGCCATCACACCAAGCTGGAGGTGTCTGCCTGGAGCTGGGCAGACCTCCCACGATGACAGGACACACAGATGAAAGGGACAAACCCAGCCCTGCTGCTAATTAGCAGCAATCCTTATGCCAGATGTTAACCCTGTCCACTTCCTAGGGGCTCAGCGCCAGGAAGCGTCCGTGGCATGTTGATGGCACGGTGACACCAGGATTGGTGCCAGTGAGGCAGGTGCTGCCCTCCCCTCCCTGCCCACTGCCAGGGAGTGCTGCAGAATGCTGGAAGGTTTTGGATGAGGCTTGAGACAAGCTGCAGGGCTGAGATCCCAGAGGGACATTGGTGATAAGGGTAGGGTTTTCCCTGGATGGGTGCTGCTTGGATTTTCACAAGAGGTACCGTAAAGGATGGGTTGCATTCATGGTAGGGTGAATACTGAGCCCAGTGGGATGGGTATTTTGGCATGTCTCCCCTAGCACTGGCAGGATGAGGCTGTGCCCACTGTGGCTATGCTTTGGGATCTGTTTGAGGCTTCCACCAAAGCTACACTCCTTCCCACTGAGCTGGATTTCTGCCTGTTTCACTCCAGAGTAGGAGACAGGGATGGAAAAACCTGTAGGAAAAGCAGGATTATGTCTCCCTAATTAGTAGGGGCCTGATTATAATTTCTTCCCAGAGCTCTGGTAATGATTAAATATGTGGGAATTATCTTTTATTATTTGTATTGCATTATTATTTAGAAGGCTGGGACCCTGTTTGCTGTGCAGACAGGGAATGACAGTCCTTGCCAGGAGGAACGCTGTCTCTGGCGTCCTGGTCTGGGTAGATTGGGGGTTGAGCTCTGTGTGCCCGTGGCATTACCCAAATTGCTACAGCAACTCCCCACCCCGGCACTTAAAAGAATTTAAAGCATTGAATTGTATGTCTTTTTGCTTGCATGTGACTCACATCTGTTTTAGTATGGGGAAAAAAGAAATTAGTGTATTAGTGTGACCTCTAAAATCATGATTTACATAGAGATTTTAAATCACATATATATATATATCTATGTTTTTCGCACCAGGATTGTCAAAACCCAGGCATTGGCCACTGCTTTAAGATGCTCTGGCTTTATTGTTGGAGGGCTACAATAAAGCAATCTTGTTAGGTAAACATAATGATGTTACGAGCCACCATCTGCTGAAGAGCTGCTGCAGGGAGCAGTGGGAGCTGCCTGCTGTACTGCTGCTCCCCTGCTACTTCCTGCTGGCTGGTGTCAGATGTGTCCTAGGAGAAACACCAGTGGCTGGTATGGATGGAGAAAGGGCTTTTTCTTATGGCTTCCTCCCTCTTAATCAGCTGGGATATGAGCTGTGGAACCCTTCCAACTGGTGAGGAGCAATTCCCACTGGAGCGTAGTGAGGCTGTTGAGGTGATGGCAGGGTCATTGGCAGGTTTCCCAAAAACTGGGCCACCACATTGCTGAGCTGTGGACACCCAGATATGTGGGAATGCTCTGGCCTCTGAGGACACCCCAAGATGCCACCAGGTCCCTGAGTCCCACAGAATCATCCTTGCTCCTACCTGAGCAGTGGGACGACACCATCCTCGTGGCAGCAGGGACCCCCATGACACTCTGGGTGCAGACTTGCAATCACTGGCATGAAGGATTGCACTTGGTCAGCAAAATATGTGAGGAACTTTGCTTGTTTAAAATGCCTTTGGGGGTTTGGGTCTTAAATAAACATCCTGGTTGGGGTTTAGGTTGGAGGTTTTCATCCTGGGAAAGGCAGGCATGGGGGGAAGGGAGCTGCACCAGTGCCCCGAGCCTGCATGCACCTTCTGACAAAGTTAAAAATTGGCTTCATTAGAAGAGGATCACTGGAAATAAATTGCTCTGCACCCTTTAGGGGAATTGCTGGGCTGTAATTTCATCTTGTCTTTCTGGGGAAAAATTCCCAAAACCCTTTAAGTGAAATTACAGCATTTTACCCTCAGCTAGAGTTTGGTATTTTTGGCCCCCAAAATGTGTTGACTTCCATATCTCCAGATGAAGTTCATCCAAGATTTTGAATCATGGAACCATAGAATGGCTTGGGTTGGAAGGAACATTAAAGATCATCATGTTCCAGCCCCCTGCCATGGACAGGGACACTTTCCACTGTCGCAGGTTGTTCCAAGCCTCATCCAACCTGGCCTTAGACACTTCCAGGGATGGGGCAGCCACAGCTGCTCTGGGCAGCCTGTCCCATCAGAGGTGGGGGTTAGCTGGGGTTCACTGCATGTGCCAGTCCCCTGCCAGCCCTGCCCCACAGCTCCTTGGCAGATGCCAGGCTGGGAAAGGACCATGCTGGGCATCAGGACCCTTGTGGAACAGCATGGGCCAAGCAGTGCCCCAGTGCTGTTTACTACAGATCCACAGGCAGAGGTGAGTGGGTGGTGACCTTTAACAGGACATTAAACATGTATTAAACCTGTCAGAATTAGTGTCAGGCTGGTTTAGTTTTTCCTGTTTGTTTGTTTAAAATGAGAGGGAAGAAAAAAAACATTTAAGAGGGACAAGCATGACTGGTGTCATGAGGTGATCAACCTGATGCATCCCTTCCCATATGAGCCCTCAGAGTGAAGACCTGGCTCTGGGATGGACCCAGCATCCCCCTGTTCCCTTCCCACAGCTCCTTGCTGGATCCTGCTGTGTCCATTCCCCCACCTTCATCTGTACCCCTCAAATACTTATTGGTTAGGTGGGCTAATTTTTCCTCCCACCTGTCTAAAGGTTTATTCCTTTGGAGGATGGAAAAGTGAGATCAGCCCCTCACTGGTGCTGTCTTCCTACAGCCGCCCACCACCCTCCCTGTCTGAAGATTATGTGCTCTCTTGAAAACTTCTTTGTTTCCCCACATTTTCTGTTGTAATTTATGTACAATACCACTGCTTGTTGAAAAACAAGTTCTTTATCTCTGTGGGAATTACACCTGCAGAAATCCAGCCCTATTGCTGCCTGCATGAGGCTCTACATGATAAAAGACAAGTCCAGCACCACTCCTGTAATGCAAATGTTTCCTCTATTTTCACATCTGGCAAGGGTGATGCTTGGCTCCCCTCTGCACCTCACCTCAGTGCTCTCTGAACACCAGCTGCTTGGGTTGGGGCTTGAACCCAAATAAATTTTCTCCCCCCCTTTATTTATTTCTCTCTCCCCTAGCAGCATAGAATCCTTGAATATATATTTTTTTTTCCTTTTGGTTAATTTTTTTTTATTTTTTTTCTGCAAGCAAAATGCATATTTCAACACTTGCTGACCTTTGGGTGCACCATGGACCATGGTGCAGATGGACAGAGCAGAGAGTGTGTCCCACAGGGCCTGGGGTGCCTGTGGTCAAGGCTGGCAGTGCACTCCTGGAAAGGGCTATTTTTAACTGCTGGGCTGCCATCAATGCACTTGAGCACGTAGGCGTCCTTTATTATTTTAAACATGATCATTCAAAACAATGTGGAATTGTCTCTGCTGTGGGGAACTGCTCTGGATGCTGCAGAATATGGCTTTTGCTGTTGTGGGGTCTCATCCTTGTCCAGACTGGATGGACTTTGCTGTGGCATTGTCCCCATGGGGCATGGAAGCTGGTGCCTGTTGGCAGCTTGAGCTGGCACTTTGGAAGGTGCAAGACCAGAAGAGCAGAAGGGTTAGGGTTAGGGTTAGGGTTAGGGTTAGGGTTAGGGTTAGGGTTAGGGTTAGGGTTAGAGTTAGGGTTAGGGTTAGGGTTAGGGTTAACCCTAGAAGGGAAAATGTCTCCTGCCAGGGCTGCAGGTGAGGAGAGCAGCAGGAGGATGACTCTTCCTAGCTCTGGCTGATGACTTGCTTGTGCTACATGTGCTGCCCCACATCCCCAATCTCCCTAAACTAAGTGGCAGCCACTGGTGCATACAGCATTGCTTGTCTGTGAGCCAGAACATGTTTCTGGGGTCTCCCTTCTTCCTCCTCCCCATAACACTGTTTGTGCCTGGATCTGGCTGAAGGGTGCCAAGCTGAGTTTATACCCTCAACGTGTGCTCTCTGCCTGAAAGCCATTGTGACACCTATGGAAAACCTCCCAGCAAACACCATTCCTCTCAACCCTGTGTGCTGTGGGTGTGCTCCCCTCTTTACTAACCCGCTTTTCCCAGTGATGCCATGACAGGCATTTAAGCCCAGAACCTTCCTTCCCAGTATGGATTTTGCTTTCTGCTTGAGTCTGTGGAGTGCCACTGGTATTTGGGGTAGTTTAAAGGATGCTGTAGAGAGACAGGCTGCCACTCTGGGGTGCTTTGTGTCCTCAGTAGCAAGTCAATGGACATGGGGGAAGTGTTCATGGGGATGGAGCAGTATCTCTCCTTGGAGGTGCTGATATCCAGGGGGGCTGGTGGTTTGGGGCTATAAGAAACACTCCTTGAAGATGCTGGAGAGATGCAGGATCATACTCCTGGGCAAAGCCTCTTCAGGGTGGCTGGGCTGGTTTCTCATCCCAGTCCCAAATCACTGGCCCTGGGTTGAGGTTAAGGTACTTCTTTCCATCTTGAGGAAAAACAGCATTTTGCTTTGAATCGGTTTTTGGGGCTCTGTCTGGGTCAACAGGTCAAGAGGATGAAGCAGAGTGGCTGAAATAAATCCTATTTAAATATTTACCTGTCCACTATGAAGTAGGTCTGCGTTTACCTGCTCTGGCTGCATGTGGAGTGAAGAGCTGTGCTGAGTGCTCACCTGCTCCCTGGGCACAGCATTTGCACCCTTGCTGCACCCCTTGCCTAATTACTTCCCACCCATTTAAGAGGAACTGATTGAGAAATGAATTCACAATGTCAAGGGCCCAAATGTAGATGCTGTGATCGCTGTGGAGTGGGGATGGATGAGGGTGAGTGTGCTGCTTCCTGCACTTTTGGCTGCAGCAAGGGGTAATTAGGGGTTTTTGGTGTCAGGGTGATTTCATGTTCGAAAATTCTCATTTTGTATCGGTTCCTACAGGTTTTGTAGCATATGAGGCTGTGTGGGTCTTGACAGGGTTTGGGTCTGTGCTCAGCAATGTCCTGAACTGGGGTGATGGAGAGGGTGAGTTGGTTTCTGGTACATCCCCTCATTGCCCACCCCATGGATGATCACATTAGAGGGTTTCCATTTTCCAACTCAACATGCCTGTTTACAAAAACTAAGCTGTGAACCCTAAAAATAAGCCATGTGCTCTCTGCCTTCCCTGTCACAAGGTGGATTTCCTTTACCCAGCCCCCAAAATCTCTTTTTTTGAGACCCACCCTCCATGGTATAAGATCTCATGGAAGTATCACCAACCAGCAGCTAAGTCGGCATCGAGCCACCTCTCACACACACTCCCATGGTTTCATGATGCAGATATATTTATTTTCTGTTATTTATGAGGTGCCTGAGCCAAGCTCCTCGTTTGCCTGGAGGCAAGGAACTGGGGCGCATTATGGCATCTTTGGCACCCCAATCCTGCTCTGGGCACCCCAGGAGATGGTGGGTGCTGGACCTTGGGTGCTTATTTCCCTGCCCTTGCATCTAAAGTAGGCTCTCTGAATTTGGGACGCTGCTTTGTCGGGCGCCAGAGCTGCCGATTAAGGGAAACGTGCCACAAGGCAGGTTTGCTTTGCAGGATTAAAAGCAAATAAATATTTATGCATTATGCAAAGCAGCTCTGATAAGATATGTGTGTCATTGGGAATTTGAAGCAGTTTCAACTTGGCCCTGAGATGAAGGGGTGTGTGTGTTGATGTGGTATGGGGGCTTAAAGGGACGTTTCTTCTCCTGCTGCAGAAAAATAAAAATAGAGAGAGAAAAACAAGGGGTTTCTTGCTTCTTGGGCTGCTCTGGTCTTGGGTTTCACCATCTCCTGCATCCTTATGTCTTTAGCTGCAAAAATGGAGAAGAGCCAGAGAGAGAGAGCAGTGCAGGCAGCATTTTGGATGCAAATATAATGCTGGCCCTGCTCCTAATATTCACTGTGTTTACATGTAAATGCAAACAACTGTTGACTTAGTTTCAATAGATAATGTATTTCATAACACAATGGAAATGAGAATTAAGCTGGAATTTAGCAGGAGGGAACATGTGTTTCTGCAAGACCTTGGGCTCTGCTGGCCCCATGGTACTGGGGGACACCTCTGCCAATGGTTTCCCTGGCTAATCCTTTCCAAAACAGTGTGAGCAGGACAAGGGTGGGGCTGGGTGGCTGCAGGTTCAGGGAGCTGAGCTGACCCACTGGTGAACAGGGGTTCCTGGGGCTGGGGCTCATCTGGGCCAGTTTCTTCCTGAGAAAGAAGGGCCTTGTGTGCTCTAGGGTGGGTCAAGGTGTCAGGGAAGGGAAATGCTGTCCCAAGCTGCAGTGTTCAAGCCTGAATGATGACAAGTCCTGGGAAGGAGGAGGTATCAACAGCTACGTCACCTTGTCCCGACGTGACTCCAAGCAGAAACACGTGGGAGAGGACCTGGCTTGTTTTCGGGCCAGGTCCTGGCCAGCCCCAAGCCATCCTCGCAGGGCTCCCTGGGGCCAGCCCAGGCAGCCTTTGAGTCAGGGCTGTGATCAGAGCCACTCCCACTGCATCTGCCCTGGGCTGGCACACTCCCCACCCCACTGCAGTCCAAATCCCTCTTGGAGCACCAGGTGAGACACTGGAACCACAGCAAACCCCTCAAGATGCTGTGCTGTCCTGCCCAGGTGAAGGCACTGATGGCTACACACAGCTCCTCAGAGCCCCCAGAGGCAGAGGTGTTGCTGAGGGGATTGCAACCCACAGCTGTCCCTGGATGTGTGTCTGTCCCATCCATCTGTCCCTGTCCCTGGCTAGCTGCCATCAGCACAGCAAGGCTTGTGGTGCTCAGCGTTAAAAACAGCCAAGCCTTTGTGAATCTGGGGGTAATTTATTGGTGTGCACCCATGATGTGTTAGGCATTGGAGAATGTCCCCACAGGAGCTGTGGGGATGGTCACAGTGGTGGGGACAGCTTGGCTGGAGGTGGCATGGCCCCAGCAGCCAGTGGGGTCTCTTGAGCAGGACCTGGTGTTGCTATCCCAGCTGGGATTTGCTCGGGACTGTGGCACCCACAGCCGTTTGTTTGGGTCAGCAGTGACACTGAGCCTTGACAGTCCCGCAGCACCAGTGGGGTTTGCAGGTTTTGGGGTTGGTGTCATGGCCAGAGGCTGCCTGGGGAGGAAATGGGATCCTGGCTGGCGGCACCATCAGTACCTGCCTCACTTGACGGGTCATACCAGGGCGGGTGCGTGCTTGGCTTCACCCAACACTCCTCCATGGCACTGTGAGTCACCTGCCCTGTGCAGGATGCCCAGTTCTGGGCAGCCACTGAGGCTGTGGGTGGTGAGGAGCCTCTACACACGTGCTCCCAGCTCTGGGGCTGGGATGACCCAGCACCTGCTCTCACCTTTGTGACTCATCCCATAAAATAAAATAAGGGAGAAGGGAGTGGGGAGCAGACAGGAGTGGGAGACTCAGGGCATTGGATGCTCCCATCTCTGAGCCTTCTATCATCCCTTTAAAAAACCTTTTTTTTTTTTTTTTTAATGAGTTTATTTATGTATCCAGCCTGGATTAGAAAACAGCCCATCCTGTAACACATGGAGTACTTGGTACTGAGACACCAGTAACCAGAGAGAAATACTAGAGATAAAATTAAACATAATGAGATTATGTGGTATCTCTCTGTCAGGGACCACCTTACGCAGAGCAAACTAATTGCCTGTGCAGAGCAGAAAGTGGGTGATGAGCAGTGTCTGGGAGCTGGGGAGGGGCTGGTGCCGTCAACAGCAGCTTTGCAAAAGAAAAAAGCATTTGGGTTGAGTGCTGAGGAGCAAGATGAGGAGTCCAACAGCATTTGGGGGTCTGGGATGGAGTATCTTCTTCTCAGCCCTTGTGGACTCATTGCCCCCAGCAAAGAGTTGCTGCTGCTAGGTTTTTGTATATTTTCATTTTGTATATTTGAGTAGCCTTTTGCTAAATCATAATTAATAATAATAATAATAAATTAATTAATAATCTGGAGCAGTGTCTGGTTCGATGGACAAGGTGGACATGCCATTTGAGGCAAGAGCCAGGATAGGGCAGTGAGCACTGTTCAGAGAAAGCAAATCCCCTACCAGGTGTGGGGCCAGGGCTGCAACACCAGGAGCATCATATATATGGGATTTTTCCGTAATTTAGTGGGGAAAAAAATATCTTAAAAAAGCAAAAAAACATGTGTCTGTGTAATATAAAATTCAAGTTAGGCTCTTAGTGATTTCATGGAAAACAACAGGCTTTTTATATTGGCTCTTGGGGTAGGAGGAGAGCAGGCTAGAATAAAGATTTACAGTCTTTGGGAGATTAAAGGCCCTTGGTACATTGTTCAAATACCACGAGATTAGTTTCCAAGGAGACGGATACCAGTTGCCATAGGCACCGGGGGCCAGGAATTAGGATTGCGATTTTTTATCCTGATCACGCAACCAGTAGCTGAATGCTGTTAAAACTGGGCTTTAAATAACCCCAGTGTTAGTGTATACACTGCCAAACCACAGGCAGGGAACAGAGTCTGCCTGCCTTCCCCCTGCACCAGCACCCACTCAGGCATGCAATGTGGGACCCAAGTGTTGATGGAGGGGTGCAGGGGGGTACAGGGCTGGGAACCCCGGTTGGTGCAATCCCAAGACCTGCCTTGCAGGTTATCCTATGGCTTCTGAGTTCATTTCACCTCATTTTTTTCACTGGGCAAGGGATTGCCAGAATCTTCTTGCAATAACCAGCAGTCATGGTGGTGCAGGAGCTGAGGGATCATCACAGATTCATGGAATCATGTGGTTTGAAAGGGGCCTTAAAGGTCATCCAGTTCCTCCCCCACCCCTGACATGGGCAAGGACACCCTCCACTAGACCAGTGGGATGTACCAAGGGGTAGAATTATCAGCCTGCTAATTTTGGCTTCCCCATGCCACTTGCTTCTGGGAAGTGCAACCTGAGCCCTGGCGTTTGAGGCGCCGGATCTGCGTCTCTCCTTCTAGGAACTGCCAAGCAGCGTGCTTTGGTACAGGAAGGGGTGCTGAGCTCTCTGATTCAGGCAGAGCTTTGGGGCTGGCCATCCCCCTGGGGAGGGAGGCTTAGCTCTGGGAGCTGTGCAGGCTCCCAGGTCCCTGTGGCTGGGTGGTTCTGCTCACCCACCAGTCACCATGAAGCTCATCTTGGCCTCACCCAAACATTCATGCAGGGCTGCCGGGGCAGGATCCAGCTTTCCATGCACGGTGCTTTCAGCATCCCTCCCTGCTGTAGTGGGAGTGATCCAATTAACACTTTTTTCTCCCTTGTTTTTCTTTAAAATTTCTTTAATAAATGAAGAAGCAGTTGCTGGAAGCAAGAGCTTCTGCGCCTGCCTGCCGTGAGATTGCAGCGTGGAAACTTGTCTGGAGCTGAAAGCAGTGCTGCTGGAGCTCCACAGGCAGAGTGATTCCCCAGCAGCTGCCATGCCATGGAAGTGTTTATCCTGGGGGAGATGAGATACAGCCTCTGAAGGGCACTTGATCCTCTTCTATCTCTCTTTGCACCAGACAGAAGCCTACTGTAATTTTACTGTACTATATTAAGGTATGCACCTAGGCTAGGCTTAAGGAAATCAAGGTGGCAGCAGAATGCAATGCCCTGGTTGGATTCCTGTGGTAGACACTTTTCCCTGTGGGAGCCCCCAGTTTGCTTTTTGCTTCTTTTATAAATGGGACTAAACCACAGCAGGTGCCAGATTATCCAGAGAAGCGAATCCGAGGCAGTGATGCTGGTGAATGCTGTGGTGCCGATGTCTGTGTGAGGAGTTTTTCCAGCAGGTGCCTTGGGATTTGTGGGTAAAATAAAACAGGGAGGGAGGTGTTTGGTCATGAGAGTTTGCTCTGCCCTGTACTACCCACTTGGAAGGAAACAGGCAGGGGAGATATAGGGTTTGGGAGAGCAAACAGAGGAAGCGAGGCAGGAGCTACTACACCGAGCAGTGCCTGCATCCTTACTCTGCTGGTCACTGTCACTGGCCCAGACTGCACCAGAGGGTGTTTGCCCCCCAGCTCTGCTGCTTTCAGTCTTTGGAGAAAGGTGTCACCTTTAAAAGCTGATATCAGCTTGATACCTTTCAATCCTGGAAAAGCTGGCAGCCCACAGCTTGGACAGGAGCACTCTGCTGGGTTAAGAACTGGCTGGGCCCAGAGAGTGCTGTTTGGTATTTGAGAGTTATATTTGTAGGACACAGTAGACCAACAGGAAAAAACAAGTTAATTAGTTTAAACCAAATATGTTTTAGGCCAGTTTGGACAGGGCTTTGAGCACCTGGTCTTGCAGAAAGTGTCTCTGCCCATGGGAGGGGATTGGAATGTGATGGACTTTTAAGGTCCCTTACAAACCAAACTATTCCATAGTTCTGTGATTCAGTATTGGTAGCAAAAACCCTTTGGTAGAAGTCAGTGTAACAAGCAGCAATTGTGAGATGTGCTCCATCCCCCCTGGACATTTAGTTGTTCCCATCTCACAGCATCTCCCACTCTGCACTGGCTTTGGCCCTGGGTAATTCCCAAAAAAGGGTCATTGCCTTGCCTTTTTTTTTGCTGGCAAGGGTGACCCAGAGGAGTGGAAGCAGGGGGTGAGCCAATAATTGAGTCCAGATTTGCAAGTCCTGAATAAATGTTCAGCTTCCCTTGCGGAATGAGATTTTGGGGATTTACGCTGTATCAGGCACAGCAGGGTGAGGGGCAAGGGGAGGATGGTGGTGGAGGCTCTGTTTCAAGGACCATGGCAGTGTGGAAACACCAACTCAGTTAATAAATAAGATGCTGTTGCTTCTGGCTGACATGGGGTTGAAAATCATTGTAAGACTTTGGAAGATAAGGAAGAAGGGGGATGAAAACTCTCCCATTCTTAGCACTGGGAGTACCCTGGAAGTTCACTTTGCATGGGCCAGGGGCATGCTGTGCGAGTTGCTGGATCACATCAACCCCCTCTACTTCTAATAGGACCTGTTTATCATTTGAGGAGTATAATAAAAGCTTTCTGGCAAGAAATCTCCTTTGGGGGGTTGTCACTGGCTTACTGGTGGGGTTTTTTTGACTGTTTTGTTAGCTGCATGGGATTTGGAAATGGTGATGTGGTTGGAGGATGTTTATCTTGGTGAGATGGAAACATTAGAGGGACTGGTGAGGGGATGTGCCTCCTGTGGGTGCAGGCCTGGGGGGGCCCTGGCCCATTCCACAGGAGTTCATGAGCCTCCCAACTGTGCCTGGTTTATCCTTTGCTGCAGCACAGGTGATTCATGAGTGAAACTGCCCCAGGGAAAGTTTCTAATCTTTCCCAGGATTATCAAGGGAGATGTTGTAAGAGCCAAGCAGGAGATGACATCCTGTGCCAGCTGTTGCACAGCACCCTGTTCCCCTGAGATTACTTCGTGGATGAGAAATAATTAAAAAATAATAAAATTTGATAACTAAAAAAAAAACAAACCCTAAAAAATGTAAAAACAATCTGCAAAAAATGTTTGTTTTGACCCTGTGACAGTGGTGTGATGGTCCCTGAGCCAACCTTTGCTCCTGGGGTTGAGGCTGAGTTTGCAGAGGTGTGATGGGGCTGTACCTGGAGCAGGACCCCTGTGGAAGGTGACATTAACCCTTTGGTGGTGTCCCAGGGAGGGATTTCAGTAGGACAGGCACATGGAGCCCCAGGAGGTGGGGCAGGCTGCTCTGCACCCATCCTACCCACCTTGCTCCCTGTTGCCAGCCCAAACTGCTGCAAGAATGGTTTACCCTAGTTTTCCTAAAGAGTTTCCCTTTAATTAGACAAACAACTTCAAGCCTTATGTCTTAATTTGATTTAAATAAGCCTAGCACTTGCTAGTGAAGTTTTCTTTCCTCCCTTTTATTCCACCCTTTTGTAAATCCACTGTCATGCTCTTTGTGACCACAAATGACTAAAAGCTTTACTAGAATATTGTCCCCCCCATCCCTTAAAATCCCATTGTGTTACTTGGGTCATCTTTTTGTTAAGCTTTGGGTTTTTTTTCTTGTTGAGTGATTCTTGCTTTTACTTATTAAACAATCTGCCAGGGGAAAGGGCTTATTTTTGTCCTGGTCTTCTGCAGGATAGGAAGGGGATGCAGGGACCCTGCCCCACTTCCCATTGATGTTATCCCTGTCTTTCCTATTGGTTCCCTCTCTGCAGCCAGATCCAGCTTGTGGCTTTGCTTTTTGCAGCCAAGAGAGGAGCATCTCTTCCCTGGAAGTGCTGATTCCTGTGGGAGGCCGTGGCTGAGCAGGTTGGTGCAGCTAGAGCTCTCTGAGTGGATGCAACCAGCCCTACCAAGGCAGGGACTGGTTCTCCAAAATGCTGCTAGAAGGCAACAGAATGTCCATGTCATAGCAGCTATATTTCATAATAAATAGGGCACTCAGAAACATGTATGGGCATCATGTGTGGAATCTCAAGTTCCCTGCAGAGCTGTGCTCAGGAAGCAGCTGGGGAGCTTGCAGATGAAATGGGCTCTAGTCTGTCTGTCTATCCACCCATGCATGCACAGACTGCAGGGCTGGAGCAAGGCAGATTGCTTCTTGGTGTTGCTGCAGCTTCTTGTGAAGCTGGAGGTGCCTGGCAGAGACCTGTCCCCAACATGGGGACACCAGGGGTGTGTGCCCAGCTGCAAGACCATATGTTCAGTTTCCTGCTTTATTTTCCAAGCTGATGACTGGTTAGGCCAGGTTCTTTCCCTCCCAAGATCATAATGGAGATGTCCATCAGCTTTGTTAGAAAGTGTCAGATGGGTGGAAAAGGATTTTCCTGGGTGACTGTTACTGTGGCCACGGTTCCAGCTCTGCCATCTGCAGGTGCCAGTGGAGCCCCAGCACTGCTTAGCTGCTTTCAAGACCTGGCAACAGCTCTTGGGGGGCACATCCAGAGCAGTTCCCAAAATTCAGTCATTATTGTTTAATGGGATTTGTCTCCCCTCTTCATTAGCTTGTTGCAGATCCTTATAAAAGTTTGCCTGGAGAAGCTGTGGCTGTCCCATCCAGGAAGGGTTTCAAGGCCGGCTTGGTCGGGGCTTGGAGCAACCTGGGATAGTGGAAGGTGTCCCTGCCCATGGCAGGGGATTGGAATGAGATGACCTTTAAGGTTCCTTCCAACCCAAACTGTTCTATGATTCTTTCATAAAGTGTGTGCTCAGGCACCTGCAGAGATGCCAGTGTGGGGGAGCTTGTTATTTTGGGCCAAGTCCCACCATTTTCCTGGTTTTGTGGGGCAGCAGAGCTTTGCTTTGCATTCAAATTCCTTCTGCTTGGACACAGGTACAAACTAGGGCAGGAAGGTGAATTTGGGGATTTGCTGTTGCCTGTAACCCATTTTTCAGTGAGGCTGAGTAGCTTTGGTTATCGACTGAGTGGCAAATTGAGTTATGTGCAGGCAGCTTCATTCATATTCCCCGCCTTCTGCCCATCCAGCCTTGTTAGGGATTCTCTAGCTTTTTTCATCCATCTGCAAGCACATAATTTATGATCTGGTTCAAGTGGCTTATGAGCTAACTTGCCTCCCTTTACTCACAGGATTAAAGCAGGGCTGCCCTCCAGATGGAGGGGCAAGAGCTGGGAGGGGTGTGTTGGGTGCTGGGGGGTGATGCTGTCTCAAGTGTGGGTGTCCCAGCATGGCTGAGACCTTGCTGAGTTTCCCTGCAGCACTGGCATTACCATGAGTTGAGATGGGACATGGACACTGAGGTGCAGAAGCCTGATGCTGTCATTCACTTGTAGCTGGGTCACAGCATTTTTCCCCATTTGGTCGTGAGGGATGGAGATTCTGGGGCTGAGCCTCTTTTCAGATGTGTGGTCCCTTCACACCACCTCATCCTGTTCCTCCTGACACCAAGAGCTGCAGAGTGGGGTGATTTCATTAGGGAATCCCTTGCCATGAGCTGCATCTCTCTCTTGGGGTGAAAGCAGGGCACCCTGTGACTTTGGCCTGTTTCAGGGACACTTTTGGGTGGCAGGCTCTCCTCTTGCCCAGGATTTAGAGCAGGAGGCACAAGGACAGTCAGCACGGTGTCTTGGTGGGGACAGAGCCATCACCCCCTGCTCACAGCTGCCACCAGAGCTTGGGCACAGGAGTGCTCCGTGTCAGCACCACATGCTCCAGCTTGTGTGGCCACAGGCTGCACATCTGGGGTGTCCCACCATGCAGCTGGTCCCGTGGTCCCTGCACAGTGGTGGCATCTCCTCGAGGGTGAGCTCCAAATGCAGAGATGATCACACACAGCATCGGCTCCAGGGTTTGATTCAGCAGCTTCTGCAGTTTTCTGCCTTTAGCAGAGGACTCGTGGGTACTGTGGGCTTCAGGCAGCTGTGGCCTCTGTGCATGCCTCAGTTTCCCCTGTGCACCTGTGCCAGCATTGCTCCCATAGCACACGATGGCAGTGAGGCTTCTGTGGTGATGCTCAGCTCCAGCTCTCTGTTAGTAACAGTGATGCATAGCTCTTTTACTTTTTTCTGTTTTCAGGTGAATATGGCCTTGGCAGGGAAGCCTTTAGATGTGACACTCACCACCTCCAGAGCTGACCAATGGAATATGGTTTTTCCCCAGAGAGATGAAATCATCACCAGCTTAGTGTCTGCCTTAGACTCCATGGTAAGAGGCCAGTGGCACCCCTGTCCCCATCCCCCTCCCTCCTTTGGCCTCCATTTAGCAAGGCTGTCTGGGTGCAGGGCTGGCACAGGATGCCTGGTGAGCTCATTCCGCTCTCCTCTGCTGCTGGAAAGCCCAGGGAGCTGCTGAGAAATAAAAACCCTTTCCTACCCTGACAGCCGTAAGGATCATAAAGTCAGCACAAGTTAATCTCAGATGTGTATTGTTTTCCCATTAATATTTATGTTGGTATCAACTGGCTGTAGGGTGGTTGGCTTTTTTTTTTCCTTGCTGTTTTACCAATGTTACCGTGAGCATTTACACAACAGCAGAACAATGGCTTTTTATCTCTGAGAACAAAGAAAATAACTTTCATATCTTTTGACGTAGAATTCCCAGTGGAAACCTTGCCTAAGTCAGCCGTGCTTACATAAACAAGATAACTGTCTGGATTAAGTCTCGTGGACCAGAGCTAATCTTATTTTTAACTGTGAATGTGATCAAGAAGGGAAAGCGGATGTGTAGTAACAAATGTCTAATGCAATGAGATGTGCTAAATAGCTCTCTCTTTTTAAAGTCAAGTCATATGTAATGCACTTATCTAGGATATGTTTTCCTCTCTATGCGGGTAGAGGTTTTTTTCATTAATACCAATTTCCTTCTCTTTGACATCACCACCCCACTAAGGAGCAGGTTCCCTGGAGCCTGCACACCCCAAGCAGCTTTGATGATTTATATCCATGCCATCCTGTACAGCAAATTATGTTGCCATAGTTTGGCTTCTTAACGAATATACATTATTATGCAGTCCTTGTTAGGTGCTTACACTGGGGCCAGGGAGCCAAGCTCCTGAAATTCAGCCTTTATCCCAGCACTTCCCCAATGGCAAGCTCTGTGCTCACTGAAACCTCAGGCCTGTGTGCCTGTTAAATAAACCTCAGGGCCATGTGCATGTCACCAAGCAGGCTTAGGGCTTGGATTTGTTCTGCATCCAAATCTCACCTTAGTTTTTGTGTATATTTTTTGAGCGTTGGGCTTTTTGAGCAAAATACTTGTCTTTGCCACTGGGTTTTGAAAGGAGGTTTCTTAAAAATATCTGTTTTGTGGGATTTGATTCAATGCCTCCTCAAAGCAGGTTAGCAGGAGGTAAAATGGCCTAGAAGCTGGTTTAAGCCCACACAAGTGAATTTTATGTGTGTGCAGGGAGCTGGAGGTAGCTTAGGGGTTGGTCCACGTAACCCCCCTGCTCTCCTGATCCCTCCCTGCCTGCCAGCATCCTCCAACTCCTCTGTGGGGTTGTTGATGTGTCTAACCAGGGCTGATGCTGGGAAAATCCCCCCTTTTATACCCATTTAAATCATGACCTGGGGATAGAATCTTCCTAGCACCAGTGCTGTAGCTATAGGAATATGAAGATACTCCTATAATATATAGTTTATATATAATATAAACTATAATATGACTAACCAGTGCAGTTAGACTACTGGCACTAACGATTATAATATAAAAAATACTAATAAAAATGCATCTACATGTGTATTATGTAGAGCAGGAAGGGCATGTTACATAAAATGGATTAATGGAAGAAGTTTTTTCCATCTCTTTATTTTTTTGCATAACTGTACAAGAAGAATCGTTCAGCTAATCTGGACTTTGACCATATTAGTGTTCTGCAGCTGAAATAAGATTCCTGTGTTCCTTATTCCATTAGAGCTGGTAGAAAAATGCAAATTGTTATCGGTTGTGGTGTGGGTTTTTTGTTAGATTTTTTTTTTACAGGAACGTTTTCTTTTAAAGAAATGCAATAAAATGTTTATTTTTAGGATAGCAAAAAGTAAAATAAAATGATGGGTAAATAGTTCTTGTTTTCCAGCTGGATATTTTTGTAGAGCTGTAAAGTCACCGAAATTTTTAGGGGATGTCATAAACCCATGAAATTCTGACATAAACCAGAACGCTGCTTTTGATGGAAGAACCTTACGATGGGAAGAAAAAAATAAAAAATAAATCCCACTGGGAGAGATGGCAAGGGGTGGGAAACAGGGCTGCTCCCCCACCCTGTGCTGTGCTGACCCGGTGCCTCCAACAGTGCTTGGCGCTCTCCAAGCTGAACGCGGAGGTGGCCTGCATCGCCGTCCATGAGGAGAGCGCCTTCGTGGTGGGCACTGAAAAGGGACGGGTCTTCCTCAGCGCCCGCAAGGAGCTGCAGGCCGACTTCCAGAAGTTCTGCAGTGAGTATCTGGGGTTGGTGCTCCCCCCGTGCCAGCCGTGGCTCCTGCTCGGCACGGAGGGGTCGCGGCTTGGGGGGCACCGCAGCGCTCTCCGTGGGGCTGAGTGGTGTTTGAAGTGATGGAGAAGGTGGGAGGGAACTGCAGTCAGAGCCTCTTCCCTGCCAGGGAGGGCACTGCGTGGTTCCTCTCTCCAAAAGCATCCCTGAGGTGGCTCAGGGCTGCATGGCTGCTCTGCTGCCCTGCTGCTGTTAGCCTCCAGCAGTGCTGCCAGAGCCCTGGAGTATTTCTTGAGGACTTAGCAGAAATACTTTGTCCTAGTGATCCTCCCAGGAGCAGAAGGGCTTTCTTGGTCCAAGGGTTTTTTCCTGGTTTTGGAAAAACAGGAATGGATTTGGTAGCTGGAAGTGTTGGTTGTGGAGTTGCTTATATTTTTGAGAGATGAGCAGTGGTGACAGGATATCTTGAGCAGGAGCCGTGTTCCCCCAGTCTCAGATCAGATTCACCAAGTATCTGGGGGATACCTGTGTGCTGCAAGCCTTCTGTCCCAGCTCTGTACCTCTGCCAGTTTCCAGTGCCTCTGATTTCTTGCTGCCCTCTTAGAAAGATCTGAATTAATCTAAAGCAGACATCACTTGCAGATGTGAGAAACCTCTTATCTCTCTGGGATTCAGACCTCATCTGAGCACCCTCCTTTATCTGAACCTCTGGTTCCGCCTTTCTTGATGCACCAGGAGAATTGACAGTGCTCAGAATTAATGTCAGTGGAGGAGGGAGAGGCAGTACTTGGAGGGTGCAGATGCAGGTGCATTTCACAACCTTGGTGAAACACCCCAAAAAAGTTTTCCAGGGCCTGTTTTGCCATGCTGTAGGAGGCATGTGGAGCTTTACAGGGGGCATGGTGACTGTTTATTTTCCTGTGTCTAGTTCTCTGTGTATCCCACGTTGCTCTTGACCCATTCCCCATGATGTCCCAGCCATGGACTTTCTTCCACAGAAGGATCTATGAGCTCCTTCTTGAGCACCCCAGCAGCATCCAGGGCCGATTGCCAACAGGAGTCTGTCGAGGATGATGAAGGAATTAGTCCTTTGTCACTGAAAATCCCTTGCAAATTACTGTGGATAGAACAGCAGTAACGCATTTGTAGTGTTTAATTTTCTGTGCATTTAGAGATGCAAAGAAGTCAATGCCAAAGATATGCTTTATTTGAAGTTTAATGGGGGAAATTAGCAGGAAATAGCTGGTATTACTGAGCTACGTGATGCTGAAGGGTAAAAAAGCCTCCAAGAAAGGCGGATTTTCCTTTCCTGAGATATTGAAGGCTAAGCAGATTGAAACCAAAGACTAGGAATGGACTGCCCATTCCTGTTTCAGTCTGACTGAGTGTGAAAATCCAGGGAAAAGGGGGTGGGCCCTGGATGAGTGACCCTGCTGCTGGGATCAGCCCAGTGTGATCTCATCCAAGCTGGGGCCTGAGGTGGGTGGGAGACGTGGGACACCTGCCTGCTCATAGCAGTGACTCCTGTTTTCTCCTCTCCCCCTGCAGGAATCCAGCAGAGGAAGGAGCAGGACGCAGAGGTGCAGAAGAAGGCAAAGGAGTGCGGGCAAAGGGTGCTCAGGGTCTCCCCGGACCAGGGATCAGATGTGTACCTCCTCAGGAAGATGGTAGAGGAAGTGTTTGATGTGCTTTATAGTAAGAACCTTCATGCTTCCCTTGGGGGATCTGGAATGTCCCTGGGGCTCACTGAGCTGCCCAGCACTGCCACCAGATGTGGTTTTCATCACCAGCCCGGCTCCTCAGCACAGGGCAGGTGCCTGGCGGGGGCAGCACGGTGAAATGTGCTCCTGTATCGAGTTAGTGCTGCACTGAGATGGGATTTGGCCACTGCTTCTCAGTTCTCCAGTGCCCCAAACTGAGTAAAAAAAATCCCTGGGCTGGTTGAAGCATCCTTTGTCTCCCCTGGCCAGGGGAAGCCTCTGTGATGCCCTGAATGTGATTTCCAAGCACACCTTTATCCTTGCCACTGCATCCACAGCACCTCTTTCATAGCACTGTGTTGGAGCTCTGCAGATTCCCTCCCTCTTTTCCCTGGAAAATCTATTTAAAAAGAAAACAGATGATTTTCTAGCACGCGGCCCTGCAGCCCCAACTTCGAGAGACGAGGTGGTGCCGTTCCAGCACATGCATCATCCCCAGCAATAAAGCTTCTGCAATTAAATATAGATGACCATATGGCTGTTGGTATGGAACCCAGTGGGTTGCAGAGCTCCTTCCAGGCCCAATCTGCAGTGGCTTGAGCAGCAGCAGCACCTTCTTCTCTCTCGAGGATCCACTGGAAGCCCCATGGAGCGGCTGGCAGTAGTGGCCGTGCTGCTGGCTCATCCCCTGGCAGCACCTCTAGAGCTATGCTAGTCAGGGAAGGAAAAGTTACATTGGCTTGGGAAAACAGAGCCCCAGTTATTCCCCCATGTTGCTGAGCAGGCTGTGTTGGTTCTGCATGATGCTCTGGGGGAGTTCAGGAGTTCTGGACCAGCTGCAGAACTGGGTGTTTGGCTTTTCTGGGTGCAGCTCCCCATCACCATCTGAGATTCAGGGCCTGGTAGAGCCCTGCAGGTCTCCCTGAGTGCAAAGTGCAGGCTTTGCCCCTGTTTGTGATTTGGGAATGGGCAATCCCACACAGCAGAAGGGAGCTACACCAACTATGCTGGGCTCACATGCAGGAGTTGCTGCTGCTGGCTGTTGCTAGCATCTTCCACAGGCTTCACAGACAGAAAAGGGAGATGGCATCCCTTCTCCCCTGGGACAGACAGCTGCTGAAATTTTCTGAAGTCACTTCAAGGACTTAGAGGCAATATTTTCATTAATGGGAGCAATCAGATCCTATTGCTGCCTTCCAGAGTCTGGGCCCAAAAATGAGGGAAGGGATGATGCAGAAAAACCAAGGGAACAGAATGGAGAGCGTGTTTTTTGGTGATGAATTCCCTCTCCAAGGTGCAGGTCTCATTGTCCTGACAGGACAGTGCCAAACTTTGCTGTCCTCTTGGGAATATGTGAATTATTAAAATCTGACATACAATAAATGCATAATTGCATTAGAAAAGCTTGATCAGGGTGCAGCTGCATGGGGTTTATGAAGCAGGCAGCCCATCCATTGGATGATTAGTAAAGCTCTTTACAGTTTCAAGGTGTATGGAGGTGTGTGGGGACACACCCACAGTGTGGGGAGAAATACACAGGAGACAGTAAGTGCCCCAGGGTGATTCTGTTTGTAACACTGAGAGGACTGTGAGAGTTTAACAATTATGATTCTTAGAGCTTTTTTTTTTATCCTTTAATCAATAAGGATTGGAAACAAAAAATCTTTTAAAATGCTCAGAAGTCAAAAAGATTCCCTGCAGAGCTGGATAATCTCTGCACCAACAGGATGACTGATTACCAGTGGCTTCTATTAACCAGGCATTCATGATGATTATTGTCTCTTTAGCCAAACCACAAATCTCTGAAGGTCACCTTGACAATAACACAGTCCCCATAAAAATATGTTTGGGGATTTCTTGAGCATTGGGTTGATATTTGGATTGAGCCACTGTGGACATTGGGAACTTCTCCCAGTCCTGAAGAGAGGTGATGAAGGGAGGTGAAGAGCTGCTAGAGCCAGCACGTTGGAGCAGGGAAACTGTTAGCTTGCAGAAAGTAAACTCATGGTGTCGTGGTTCAAAGGCTTATTTTAAAACTTTGCTTATTTGCTTAATTAAAATATTATCATTCCTCCCTATAAGAAGCCTGAATGGCTCGTGCAGGTTGCACATTGTTAATTATAATGCATTCCTTCAAAGGACATGTTGAAGAAATCACTTTTAGTAAGGGCTTGATGGCAGTGTCACAAGATTTGCAGTGTTTCTATAAGATCTTTTGGTATTGGGTTTTTTAAGAAGAGAATAAAAATAAAAGATTGAAAATAAAATCCCTCAACAACTTAAAGGTCCCATAATCTTCTCTGTCTGGAGATGAAGGTGCAGGCACTGTACCATGGCACCAGATGTTCTGCATCTGGACACTGCTTTGCCAGACAGGTTGCATTCCTGCATGGTTGTTCCTTGTGCTTCATGCTTTCAGCACCATGTTTATTGATCACAATGGCCTGGGTTGGTTTCCAAAGTAATTTTTCCCCAGAGAATAGCTTGAGGGTTTTGGCCATTCCTTGAAATCCTTCAGAGCAGGCTGTTTTTCTGATGGTGTTTTGCCTGCAAAGCATAGTAGGGCAGTCCTTGTTTGGGCACACAGGCTTTTTCTCTGCCTTAGAAAATCCCTGTATAATGGCAATGTTCACTGTTTGTCTGCTGCTGCCAGGGAAGGGAAAGCAATTTGTACCTGACTCTATAGGGAGATTTTGGTGTCAGAGGTAAAATGGAGCCAGAGGCACATGGTGGGGACATGGTGGGACTATGTTGCCACTGTTGAGGGGAGCAGGTGAGAGTTCTGGGCTGCTGGAGGTGATTGTGCAGTCAAATGTATCGATGTTCAATCTGTCTGTGAATAGTGGGATGGAGGGAGATTATTGGTTTTGGTTTTTTTTTTCCCTTGTCTGTCAAAGTGAATCAAAGCTGCTTGACAGCAACAGCAATCAACTGCTTTCCGTTCTTCCAGGAGGTAAAATAAGAAAACTGACTAGAAATGAGGCTCCCAGAATATCTCAGTAAGCATGAGATAAAAATCATTGCGAGCTCCTCTGCCTTCTTTGTCAGCCCTTGGCTCCTTCCCACCTTGCTGACGGCCATGTACCTCACTGGCATATGGCTGGGCACTCCCAGGGGTGGGCTTGTGCCAAGTGACCCCAACTGAGGATTCTGCTGTGAAACCTGAATGATGAGACATCTGCTTATTGGCCTTTATGAGCTTTTTATTAATTAGTGCTTTTAGAAGGGAATTGGAGCGCCTTGCATGCTAAGCGCGAAGGTAGGAATGGGGTTTTTCTCCTAATGATTCTGCTGGTATTTCTTGCTCTTGCATTTACTCCTCCAGCCCAGCTCAGCCATGGTGAGGGGCACAGGGTGTTTGTCAGTGTGTAACTCTGTCCCCTCCCCAGGTGAAGCCATGGGGAAGAGCAGCGTGGTCCCTTTGCCGTACGAGAGGTTCCTGAAAGAGCCGGGCTCGCTGGCAGTTACCGGCTTGCCTGAGGGGATCAGCTTTAAGAAACCTCTGGAGTATGATGTGAAATCCCTGATGGCCATCCTGGAGCACAGCCACAGCATCCGCTTCAGGCTAAAAAGGTAATTTTGGGGACCTACAAGGAGCAAGAGAGCGGTGAGCCCTTGGGATGGTGTCTCTTCCAACACTGGCACAGGCAGGAGGGTCCCTCCCATGTCCCAGCTTCTCCTCACGACCCACAAACCTGGCTCCAGCCATGCCAAATCCAGCCTTGCACAGAGATTTGTTCGTGCTGGGGGGCTTGAGTCCATTTCAGACTCATTTCTATAAAAAGTGTGTGTAAACACGCACATTAACTGCATCTTTTTATGTGTCTCTGCCAAAATTTCCACTGCGATAAGCTAAGTGCTTTTCTGTCTCCAGAGAGATTTCCAGGGTAAATGCTGCAAGTATCTTCCCAGGCTGAAATGGGTTTTTTAATGCCAGACAAGGAGGGAAGTGGGGGACTGCAGCAGAGCAAACTCCCCCTTTTGGCCACATTTATGCAAGGGGTTCAGTAGTTTTAGGTGCATTTCCCCTGCATTTGCCTGGCTGGCAGCACCTCAGATCCATTCAGGAAAATGCTGAGCATGACCAAATACCTCCTCTAAAGGCTTGATGCTTCTAGAAAATCAGGCTGAGACAGCTAAAAGTAGGACACGCAGAATTTGAGCTGTCTGTGAGCTTGTGGCTCCCTTTCTCATGTGGAGCACATCGGTTTCTTCAGTGTGAAACTCATCCATGGGCTGAGCTCCCCCCTTGAATGTGCCATGGGGGGCTGGCACAGGCAATGGAGCCAAGTGATTTGGTCATAAAAGGTTTTACCCTTTAAATGTAAAAATGCCATAGAGCTGGGCAGCTTGATCCTAGCTAATAAAGCTCCACTTAAAGAAGACAGGAGCTGTTTAAGTGCCTGAAGATGCTCAGGAGTTTGAATGATGAATGTAACTTCTGAATCATAGATCAAAGCTATAGAGTGGTTTGTGTTGGAAGGGGCCTGAAAGACCATCTCATTCCAAGCCCCTGCTGTGGGCAGGGATGCCTTCCACTGTCCCAGGTTGCTCCAAGCCCCATCCAGCCCAGCCTTGAACACTTCCAGGGATGGGGCAGCCAGAGCTTCTCTGGGTAACCTGTTGCAGGGCCTCACCACCCACACAGGGAAGAACTTTTTCCTAATATCCAATCCAAACCAACCCTCTTTCAGTTTGACACCGTTCCCCATTGTGCTGTAACTCCCTGCCTTTGCCAAGAGTCCATTCCCACCTCTCCAGTACCTTTGGAAGGCCAGCATATGTTCTCCCCAGAGCCTTCTTTTCTCCAGGCTGGACAATCTCAACTCTCTCAGCCTTTCCAAATAGGAGAGGTGCTCTAACCCTGTAATCGTCTTCATGGCACTCCTCAGCAAGGAGCCTGGCAGCTGGTGGTGCAGCATGTCCCACCCTCCCAGGCACGGCCCTTCTTCCCCATCCACATCCTCGCTTGTTGCAGCTTAGCAGTGCCATGGGCCCAAAGGAACCTGTTTTTCCCTCCTCTTCTCCCTTCCTTCCCCTCAGGCCAGCAGATGAGCCCAGCCGAGAGCCCAACCCCACCATCGAGTTAACTTGTTCCTCCCTCGCCTCCAAGGGCAGCCGAGACTCTGGTGCCACCGGCCCTGTGGCCAAACCCAGCAGCCAGGATGCCCCCTCGGCCATTGCCATCACCAACTTCCTTTACGGCGTCTCGCTGCCCACCCCTGTCACCATCGACCTCAAGCAGGAGGCGTCCTCGGGGCTGCCTGCGCCGACTGCGGCGGGCGAGGCGCTGCTGGCCCGGCCGGCGGGAGAGCTGAAGGTGCCTTCCTCACAGGAGTACAGCGACTGCTGTGGTAATAGCCTGGAGTTTGCTCTCGCATCAGGGCCTGGTGCTCAGCCCGCCCCTGGCCCTGGTAGGGGGCAGCTGGGGGTTTTGGTGTTGCTTGGATGAGAAGCAGCGTAGAGCTCGGGCTGTGTGGATGTGAGCAGAGCCCTTGCTGTGCTGCGCTGCCCCAGCCCTTCCCTGGGTGTTGCTGACAGGGCAATACCTCTATTTTTGCCCCTAAATGACAGATGCTGCACCACCAGGCCAGAAAGGCAGGCGGAGTGGGGATGGCAGGGGTTGGTCTGGCCAGCACCGCACCAGGTGTCACAGGCCAGGGTGCATGGAGGAAAAACAGAAGGGTTGGTGGGGGACAGCACCCAGGGTCCTGTTGTGGTGCCTGGAACACTGATCAGGCTCTCATCAGCCCTTTCTCCTTGTCTCCCCTCTTGTCCAGGACAGAAATCATCAGTCTCCGGAGGTCCCCTCATCCAGAATGTGCACTCATCCAAGCGCATCCTCTTCTCCATCGTCCATGACAAGACAGGTCTGTGTCCTGCTCCAGCATTAAAGGCAGCTGGCAGCCTTAGGGAAAGGTTTCCCCTCACCACATCTCTCCCCAGCAGTCTCCCAGCCCTCTCCACGCTCTGCAGGGACCTGGCAGTGCTGGAGGCGATGCATCTTGCACTGGAGCCAAGACTTTCATCTCTGCTCTGCTCCATCCCTGCCATTCCACAATGCTGCTAGTGGTCCTTGAGCACTGCTGGCTGCCTGGGAATTCCCATCTCTGCTTCCTGCACAGGGAAACAAGGCATGGCTCAGGGAGAGGCTGCTTGCCCCAGCTGCAAACAGCACATACCTGCTGAAAACTTGGCATTGTTTCAAAATGACTGAAACCCACTAATCCCAGTGGGATTCTGCAGCAGTGCCTGGGGGGATCAGCAGTGGGGAGGAGACAGGCATTTCCCCACCTCCACTGCACCCAAGGGAAATGCAGCCTGAAAACCCATGCCTGCCTTAAAGAGGAGAAAAAAATATGGGTGGGAAGGTTGGGAAAGAGGAGAAGATGGAAAAGATCCACTTGTGAAAGGGCTGTACCTTTCAAGGGTTCATTCCAGGTGGAGTTGGCTCTGTCCAAGAGGATCTTTCATTCCAGAGCTGAGAAATTTTATGGGGTCACTTCTTAGGAATCTGCTTTGCACATGCCAAGGAGAGTGCTTAGGTTTGGGGTTGGAGAAGCCCAGACCTTATCTGCCAGCCTGGCAAAATTCGCTCAGGAACAGGGAAATAATTTTTGAAGTCTTGTTCCTGCTTCGCAGCACTTTGCAGGAAAAAAGTGCATCTGCTGTGTATGAACCATATGGAAGTTTCTTATTTCTTGTATTTTGTTTTGATAGATAAGTGGGACAGTTTTATAAAAGAAACTGAAGACATCAACACCCTTAGGGAGTGCGTGCAAATTCTTTTTAACAGCAGATATGGTGAGTAGGAGTTAATATCCCATTATGCATCTGCAGTGCTTGTGGATTGCATATCATTATATAGCAATCATTTTTGTTCCCTAACACAGCAGCAGAAGCCATATGCTAGAGCTCCCTGCTCTTCCTAACACATTTAGCTCAGCAGCTCCCAGTCTCCTGAAGGTTATGTCAATATTTCTGTTTGGAGCCCCACACCATTGTCAAGAAATTTATAACTGGGCTGTAAAACAGCCCTGTCTGGGAATGTGGTATGCTGGATCATAGCACTTGGGCACCAGGAGTGGTGGCATGTGGCCCTTTTACCTACATGTGGCAGGTAAAAAGAAGATGGTTGTTGTTGCAGCTGCTTTTTTCTCCATCTGCACGGCTTGCATATGTTGTTGGTGCTCCTTTTGCTGTGGGCAGTGCTTTTGGTGTAGCTCCTGGGCATTTTGGCAGGTGGAAGCTTTAGAAATCTCTTGGGGCTGGTGGGCTCTTCAACTGTGCCATCCCCACCAGGCTGTGTAATTCCTGAGTTACAGGTGGGCTGTAGATGTGTGCTGTGTCACCTGTGAGTTGTATATGGGCTTGAGACAAGCCCTTTCACTTGTGATTTATATTTGTGGTGCTGGAGTGTGTCCAAAGGGTAACAGAGCTTAGGAGGAGCAGCTGAGGGAGCTGTGGGGGCTCAGCCTGGAGAAAAGGAGGCTCAGGGGGACCTTCCCACTCCCTACCATTAGCTGAAGGAGGTTGTAGCTAGGTGGGACTCAGTTTCTTCTCCCAGGTGATAAGTGATAGAATCAGAGGAAATTGCTTCAAGCTTCTCCAGAGAAGGTTTAAGTTGGACACTGGGGAAAATTCCTTCACTGAAAGGATGGTCAGGCAGTGGCACAGGCTGTTCAGGGTAGTGATGGACTCACCATCTCTTGAAATGTTCAAAAAAGCACATGGACATGGCACTTGGGGACACGATTGGTGAGCATGGTGCTGCTGGGTTAACAGCAGGAATCAATCTTAGAGGGTTTTTCCAACATTAACAATTTTATGATTCCATGTGCTATGCAGCTTCTGAATCACAGAGCTCACAGACCTGTGGTGGGTCACAAAGAGTTTGGGAATGATATTTGGGCCAGTTCACTCATGGTTTGAGCATCACTGGGCATGTTTGGGAGTTTTGGGAGCTGTGTTTACTGCTGCTTTCCTTTTTGTCCATTTCCCATGGGAGAGCTTCTCCTGGGGCTCAGTTTCTGGGACAAGCAGAGAAGAGGACAGAAAGCATTTGCTCTGATTGAGTTCAAGCCCCCTTACACCTTTGTCTTAGCATCTGTGAAAGACAAAGCACTTGTGTGAATGAAAACCCTGTGTTCATCTTTCAGCTGAAGCCTTGGGGTTAGACCACATGGTCCCTGTCCCCTACAGGAAGATTGCCTGTGACCCTGAGGCCGTGGAGATCATTGGCATCCCAGACAAAATACCTTTCAAAAGACCTTGCACCTATGGTGTCCCCAAACTCAAACGGATACTGGAGGAGAGGCACAACATCCATTTTGTCATCAAAAGGTGGGTGGCAAGGAAAGCCAAAGAAGTGGATGGCTCAAGGGTGTCAGGGATTTGAGCTGTGCTCCCTCTGTGATCACAGGGTCTGTTTTGACACCAAACACTCATTTTACCCTCTTTCAATAAAGACAGTTGAAAGCTCTTTCCCCTTCAAACCTCTGGTTTTCATCCCCCTCTCTCTCTTTTTGCAAGGATGTGGCAGAGCTGGCTGTACCATGATCACCCCCAAGCTCTGCCACCCTGTTTTAAGTGATCACTGGCACCAAACCTTGCTGATGCAACCCCAAACATTTAAAGGTGGTTACAGCAACTTCAACAACAAGCAGATTTAGAGGTGCTTTAGTTAAAATGCATATGCCATAAGGTTGCTTGGTTGCACAACAGGCTAAAAGGCCTTTTTTTAGCTGAAAAAGTAATTCCCTTTTTTCAAAGAATGAAAAAATTACTAGTTTGACTTGGTTTAATGCTATTCATTAGTTAAACCTCCAATTCAGTCATTAGCAGCATCTATTTCTAATTCTTTTTTTTTTCTCCTTTTCTCCTAGGATGTTTGACGAAAGAATTTTTACAGGTACGTTCTTCAAATCCTTTGGTTTATTGCCCACAAAATTGAAAGGTTATCCAGAGAAGCAGAGTTGAAATAATATCACCTGAAAGCAGAGGATGTGCAGGACATAGGCAGTTATGCTCAGTAAGGAGGGACCTTGTCTGTGCCCTACACCAGGACATTGCCTTTGCCTGGTGTCAGTGCAAGCTCTGTACTCCCCTTAAAAATTGAGTTTTGAAGGTTTAATCAAGAATTTCTGGTGTGTGAGGCTCCTGAATCAGGCTGAGCCACAATACAGGCAGTACGTGGTATATATCTGTAATTTCAAGAGGAAGAAAATCACTGCTGTGTTCCTCACTAGTAAATGATTCCTTTACACCCTTTACACCCTTTACTGTGAGGGTGGTCAGGCCCTGGCACAGGGTGCCCAGAGAAGCTGCAGCTGCCCCATCCCTGGAATTGTTCAAGGCCAGATTGAACAGAGCTTGGAGCGATCTGGGATTGTGGAAGGTGTCCCTGCCCATGGCAGGGGGTGGAATGAGTTGTCTTTAAGGTCTCTTTCAACCCAAACCATTCTCTGGCTCCATGATAAGTGCTTCTTGGCAGATACAAGGAGACAGGTTCCCATGCTGTGAGACTCCAGAAATGCCCTCACCCATCACTCATACACACCTGGAATATGGCATTGCATCCAAATTTATCACTCCTGGGTCCTGGATTGCCTGGGCTTGGCTCACAAGTAAAGACATGTTTTGGGGTGCTGGTTTGGTTTCCCCTGAGCTGCCAGCTGCATGTGCTGGTAGCTCTCCAGACACCTTCTTCCCAGGTATCTCTGCCAGCCAGATTATCCCTCTGGCCCATGACAGCCCCAGCCCTAAGAGTGCTTCCTGAGCATGATGACACCCAAAGGGAACCTCCAGCAGAACCTGGAGGGGGTCCCACCTACATGGTGGGAGATTTCTTTGTCTAAATCCGTTAATGGCTTTTTTTTCCCTCAAGAAAAGGATTCCTTTAAGCTCTAGCCCATTCCCAGGGGATGGGGCACTGAAGTGTGTTTTGGGGTGCTTGGATTTTCCTTGTGTGATGTCTGCACGGTGTCTGGGGGAGGCATCGTGTGCATCTGCACATCAGCTCCAGAGCTGCTGATGGAGACCACTGTGCTATCAGCTCATGGATTACGTGGTAGGGAGGTGCAAGTGGATATTCAGAGATGAGAAAGCAAACCCAGCAGAACTGAGGTGGGTGACAGGTCCCTGCAGGGCTACCAGAAGCAAAACCCATTAAACCTGGATCTCTGTGGTTTGCGTCAGCACATCAGCTTGTGCAAAAAAAACCCCTCATCTGCTGAGTCAGGAGGTGCCATTTCTGCAAAGACATTATTTTCTGAGTGGAGCTGTATTTTAAGTTGCCATTTGCAAAGTATCCCAAAGCTTCCCCATAAAGTTTTGCTCACCCTTTAATTAAAATACCCACCACTGCTCGGAAACCTATTTTTGTTACTCCCCTGGGTAGCGGCTTCAGGCAGGCTCTGCTGGTGTAAGAACAAGATTTGGTTCATAGAAAGCACAAATTAAAAGGAGCCTTTTGGACTGTCAGTAGATAAATAGTGTCTTTAAGGTTCTGTATTTCTGCTGATCCTATTGCCAGAGCCCTGCCCTTTTTTGCAGGCTGGAACCAAAAGGAAAGTGGCATCAGGTTTCTATAGATGGAATATGTTTTAGAAGGGTGAGGATATTGTGATGGTGCTTTGAGACCAGCAAAGGGCCTTTGACAACAGCTGTTTAACAAGACACCTTGTGGTTTCTGCAGCCTCACAATGTAGTCTAACTCCCTCCTTCCCCCAGCCCTCATTCTTCAGCTCTTTGCTCACCTTCCCTGCCTGATTTTATTTCCTACTCTGCCTTCAGATTACTCTTTCCATCTCCAAGGTCATTGCTGAGGCTTCATTTCAGCTTCTTTCAGGCTGCTGAGGAATAGGAAAGGGAGAGAGGAAGCTTTTCATGGTGGCAGAATGCTTCTGTCCCTCTCTGTGTCTCTGGAACAGAGACTTCTGCTGCTTGGAGCTGTGAGACAGGGCTGCCTGTGTCTCTGCTACTCTGTGTTTTGCCAAGCTCACATCCAGTGCAGCACATCCCCTCCCTTGGGACAGGGCTCTCCCCACCTTGGGGCTTGCTCCTCCAGCAGTAATCCATGGCCCTGGCTTTTCTGACCTTTGTCCTTACCTCTTGGAATCCTTGTCCTGTCAGCCAGCCCTTTCTGGAGATGCTCTTTCCTGGCAGGGCTTCCCAGCACACACATAATTATGGAGAAGTTTAAGCAAATGTCTTGCTAATATTTTAACATGTGAACCCAATGGACTCGGCATCCCTGTCTTTGCAAGCAGGTGACACATGAAAACCTCCTCCCTCACCCTGACCTCAGCTCTGGGACTAGGAGGGGAACAAGCTGCAACATTGGCATCTCCACTTGCTAATCCTGGTTTTGCTTTTCTCCCAAAACCCCCCATGCAACAGGAAGCAAATTTACCAAAGATCCAACCAAGCTGGAGCCCTCCAGCCCTCCACGGGAGATCTCCCCCGAGCCTCACCGTGGGGCCATGCTGGAACTGGTGGGGACCTCTCAGGCCAGCAGCAGGTGAGTGAGACTTCTGTTCCTGTTCCCTGTAAAGGGACATCCCTCAGACAGTTATTTTGGGGCTATCAGTGTGCACAGCAGATTACTGATGAATGTCCAGTGGGTGCAGGAGGGTGCCACAAGTGTGGTTCAGTAAGCTGGAGCATCAGGGAGATGTTGTAAGTCCATGATGGGAAGGTGAGTGGCCAAATTGGTGTTGCTTTCCTGCCTCCCTCAAATACCACTGCAACAGGAGGAGGCCAAGCAGCCCCATCTTTTTGCAAGCCAAAAGTTTGGGATCATTAATTTTGAGCAAAACTGATGGAATGAAGGCCATGCTGGAACTGTCTCTGGTGTTAATGCATGACCTAAAGGATTCACCCTCAGCCCACGCAGCAACAGCATCCTGCTAATTAAGTGTTGCTTGTTTAGAAAGCTCACAGGGAGCCTAGCAGTGCTTTTATTGAAGGTGGGGTTATACAGTCCAGCAGGGCAGGAGGTTTTATATGAGAGTACCTGTTTCTGTTACAACTGTGCCATGAGCTAGACAGGTTGCTGGCAGCACTTGTGGAGCATAAATCACATATCATACAGCTTTCCAACCCAGACTGGGAGATCCAGGAGGTGTTTTTCTCTTTATAGCCCCAGTTTCCTTCATTCTTAATTCAGTGGAAGCAAGGTGTAATTTAGCCTTTAAAATCACATTGAGGAGGAGAGGCAGGGCAGCAGTTTATAGCACTGTGAACTGCTGTAAGACAAGGAACCTTCTCCCAGCCTTGCTTCACACAAATGGAGTGAAGAATGCTCCTCATCTTCTCTGGCACAAAGCCTCAGTGCCCAGCACTGACAGCTCCAGCAGCTGGGGTTTCAGACAGTGCTGTGTGTTTGCTAACCTGTGCAGGTCAGGATGGGGAAATAAGGTTAACTTGTCTTTGTCCCACCCATGACATCTCTTGGGTTCCTTTCCTTTCTTGGCTCTTGGATGACATGAACCTGTGACAGGTTGGAGTCTCTTTTGGTTCTCCCCAGTGCTGTTTGAGGTTTGTCCCCTTGGATGTGGCTGCTGCATGCCCCTAAAGCATGTCCAGGACAGCAGAACCTGCAGCATTAGAGCAGGCAGTGAGCAACCCTGGCAATATGGCCAGTACTCAAATATCACAGCTTTGGAGGGCAGAGACCTCTTGAGCTGCCCAGTCTGCAGGGCTGGCTTTTGTCTCCATCTTTCTGGAGATCTTCAGCTTCAAAGGAGGGTTTGTGGGAGATTGTTTCTTTTACTTTCTGCAAATGAGGAACCTCTGTGCCTTGGTAGGAGTGTTTCCATAGGAATGGTCTCCCCAGGTCAGCGTCCTGCTCCAGGGAAAGGGCAGTGTCCAAAACTCCAGGAGAAAGGCCAGACAATTCTAGGTGTAACACACTCCCCCAGGAAAGCCTTCCCCCCACATTGCCTTGGTGAAAGGTTTACTTTTACCTGAAGCAGGAGAGTTTAAAACCCTTCCCAAGACTCCCAGGTAGTAAATACAGAACCTTCTAGACCAATGATCTTTTTGGCCTTTCCACATTTAGGAAGAACATTTCAAGAGCACTTCTGGCTTGTTTTGTGGTTTGTTCTGCTGATGCTCCTGAGTGGATTTAGGCAAACAAGAAGTGCTTTTGAACATCCCTCCTGAGCCAACAGGCGCTGGCTCAGAAGGATTTTCCTTCCCCCTGAAGGACCAGCATCGTGGAGGAGTGTGTTTTCCAGAGTGGCTCCTTGGGTCCCTTACTGCCAGAGAGTTGTCCTTGTTCAAGAGACAGACAAGAAAGCACATGCATCCTGAGGATGCAAAATAATCTCATTTGGATGCAGAACAACTTGTGTAAATTCCTGAGCATGTGAAGTTGACTGTAGATGGGAATTTGGGATAGTGCCCAGTTTTCAGAGAAGAAAAGCTTTGAACAGAATAAATATTTACCAAATCAATTGATTTTTCCTTTCTCCCTATTTTTTTTTTACCTCCACGAGAGTAACCACACTGTAGTCATATTTATGCACTGCTCTCTGTCACAAAGGGATGGAGCCAAGGAAGTTTTGGTCTAAAAAACATCCTCTCTTGTTTTCAGGAGCTCTCTGCAGCAGTTCCATCCGTGGGTGTCTAGAGGCAGGGCTGCCATCAGCAAGGGTGCAGGACCAGGGTGGGTTTGAGAGCAGAGCTTATTTGCAGAGAAACTCACAATAATCAGATGTTCTGCCACTGCTGGGACTGTGGGTGACCCTGGGGACCCCTCCTGTAGCTCCTGCAGCCCTCTGTGATATCAGGCAACATTTCTCCTTCCTGCCTCAGTCACTCCACACACCACTGGGTTTTAAGCTCTCTGTTTCCTTACACCATGACCACCTTTCTTGTCTGCCTTTCCCTTTCAGGTCTGAGAAGTGTAATGTTTCTGAAGGCTGTGAACCAGGTGAGGAATAATTCATTTTCTCTTGCAAGACAGTGTTCTGGAGGGCACACTAGAGAAACATGCCTGCAAAGTAACTTGAATATGTGACATTAGTTGCCTGGTTGTGCCACAGTACAGTTCTCTGAGGACTTTATCCACATTTGAATGATGCAGAGATGAAGGCTCTTACCCTCTGACCCTCCAGCTGGGGCCTAAAAACACATAAATTGAAATAATGAGACGTAAGCATGTGGTTAAATACAAAGCTAAGGGAAGTCTTCACTCTCTGAGTTCCTTTGAAAGCCACCACTGAGAAGTCAGCACTGTTGATATTCCAAGCAGCATGAATGAAAATGCTTTCCCCCAGATTTAGGGGCTTGGACCCTTTGAAACACACACCAAGCCATGCTGTCTTGCCTTTCCAAGCTGCAATGGGACTCAACACCTTGTAGTGGATCTATCCCACCCTAAGTGAGGAAATTTATCTTGAGAGAAGAGGAAACTGGGCTGAGGACTGTGGGCAGCCTCTTCCTGGGGCAGCTGGTCAGCACAGGCTTTCGTCTGCTGGGGTTGAAACCACACTGAATTTTGCCAGGGTTCAGCTGGTCTCATCTTGGTGTGATGCAGCTTCAGTCAGCCCTCTCAGAGTAGGGGCAAGTTCCAGGCATGAGATTGGGAACATTAAAATTGCCAGGAGACAGCTCCTCCAATGTCCCCACCAACGCCTGTTGGTGGCCCAGTTAATTCTAAGTGAAGAAAGCCAGGAAAAGAGCATTTAACAAGGTCCAGCTGCCAGCTCGAGGGCACCAACAGCTCCTGCCAGCCAAGCTGTTTGCAGAAGCCATGCCCACAGGTGTCCCTTGGGGTACCTGCATGCTGTGGGCTTGATGCTGCTGGGCCACTTGACTGAAGCCTTGTTGCTGTGGCAAGCTCAGCTGGTCCTGAAGCCACAGCTGGTCACGCTTTCCCTGTGAAAGATGGGTGCTGTGCTGGGCAGATACGGCATTGCTGGATCCTGTTGGCGACTGCCTTCCGTTGCCTCTCCCCATAGGTACCTCAGGAGAGCTAGGTGGGATCAGGCAGATCAAAGTCGAACCAGACGAGCTGAACATCATCCAGATCACCGTACCAGGTAGCTGCTGGGGTACCATCTGTGTGCAGTGGCAGGGTTGCCACCTCATGTTTCAGCGTTTTGCTTTGAGAAGAGGCGTTTGCAGGGTATTTCCCAGCATTTAAGGTTCCCTCACATAGCTGCAGTGGCCTTTCTTAGCTGACATGGGAACGTACTGCAGTTTCCTGAGGGCATTGGAAGGTGTTTTAGGGCTCTTTGTTGTTTTTCTCTCTCCTTCATTGCTTTCCTATCTTGCCTTTCCCCTGGAGAAAGCGAGCCTGGTTTGCTGCTTTGCTTCATGTGGAGGATCCCAGGTATTGAGTACAGGGTGCTTTTCGAGAGGTCCTTCATTTAGAAAACCAGCCTGGTTCATAAAAACAGGTCTAACAGTTGGCAAGTTTAATATCAAGCACGTGCTGAAAATGTGTTGGAATTGTTGATGCTGATGGGGGAAATTGCCCACGTTTCTGCCCAGAGAGGTCAGTGAGAATGGGTTGTGATGGAGATGACATGCCTGAGGGGCAGCTGGGTCAGTTTTCCACTTACCTGTCCTGGACAGTGCAGCAAATCCTCAGGGTTTAATGAATGGATTGTTAGCAGTTTGCATTTTCACTGTGCTTTACAGCCATTAATTAATAAGCTCCACAGAACGAGGGCAGCAGCAGAGCTCTGACATGCCTGAGGGTGAGTGGCTGTGGGGACAGCAGTGACACCAGGCCCTACCACACCAGTGCAATCTCAAATTGTAGCAGTCCCCTTAGTAAGGCAATAGTTGAGGAGTCACTCCAGGATTGTAGAATAGATTGATCTGTGGCTACTACAGGGGAAGGAGAAGGAACAAGCCATAGTGGTAGAGCAAACATTTTCTTTTTTAACTTGGCAGCTAATGGAAGAGAAGAAAGTTGATACGTGGTAAGCTGAAGGTCCATGGGAGGAGTGGGAAAAACTACCACTTGTCCAGTGCCAGGGAGATCATACCTCAAGTCCAGAGTCCACCTTTTCTTGCCTTATTTGAAGATCAAATTCAATAAGAGGGAATACAGCTGAAGGCAATGAGGAGGATTAATAGAAAAGTGGTGCTCACCTACAAGGAGAAATTGGTGAAATTGGGATTATTTGTCCTGTGAGTTCAGAAGTGACCTGATTGAAGTATATAAACTAGCTGAAACTTCATTTAAAGCTGAATTTGGATGGGTCTTTGAGGGCATTAGACAGCCTAGCATTTGGGGAGACAAGTTTAATGTAAGGGAAACAAAAAGAGGGTTGATTTTGTTGACGAAGGCAACATTAGTGGAACCTTTTCCCCCCATGTAGTAGCTAAATCAAGCAGCATTAGCTTTTTAAGTCAAAATTGAGTGTCTAGATGGAATTAAGCCAAGTAAATAATTTGAACTAGGTTTGCTCTTCATCTTCAGTGGAGGCTAGGAAGAGATTTTTACTTCTTTCCCTCAGACCCAAAGGTCAGGTGTGTGTCAGGGATGAGCTCTGGGTGGTTCTGGGAGGAAGAAGGCATCCCCAGAGCATCTCCTGGTGGTATATGGGGTTCCTGGGAGCTGGGGGGCCCTTTGCTCAGTCCTTGCTGGTAGCTGGAACCCTCTGAATGCAGTTTTGGGGACTGTTTTGGTGTCCTGCTGGCTTCAGAACAAAAGGTGCCCGTGGGTTTTTGTCTGCAGACCGATCACCGGGTTCGGTTGAGATGCACGAGCCGGTGCCCACGCAGGCGGCCTCGGATGAGTCAAGATACATCCTGGAAACAGTAGCAGGTACCAGAAGGGACACTGCACGGTAGGATGGGTGTTCATGCATGTGTCAAAAATGAGGAAATACCATTTATTGTCCAAAGTGGTGGAGTTTGAGACCCAGTTCCAGAGTCTTGGCCTCAAAGAGGCCATCTGGGAGCTCTGATAGACTATAACTGGTTGGTTTTCTGGCACTGCTGCTCCTTTCCATCCTGTCTTCAGCTCCAGCATGCTACAAACCCAAGCCCTTTTGCCCAGTGCACACCTGGAGTTGACCTGTGGGATGTCCCAGTGGCTGCCCTTGCTCCTGCAGGCTCTCTCCTCTCCCAGGGAGCTCATGCTGAAGTGTGGGCAGCCCTCGTGTATGGAGGCACTGGGTTTATTCTGCCAGGGCAGCTCTTGGCATGCCCAGCCCTGCTGGGACATGTGCTCAGAGGGAGCACTGAGGTGGCTGCAGGGCACCTGGAGAGCTCCTGCTTGTCTTGTCTGGTTTTGCTGGTGCCTGCTGCTGCTAACCTCCTCCTTCCCTTCTTCTTCCTCAGCAGAGACAGAGAAGGGGTCCAGTGAGGAGCCTCGACACGAAGAAAAGCAGATGGAGGGATCAGGTGAGTGTATGGTGAACTCTGAGCATCGCCCATCATTGCAGGTTTTTGGAAGGATGGATGCACACAGTTGTATTTTAGGTTGGGTTTTGTGAGCTTCCTGCAAAGCCATTAGCTTTTAGCCTTTGGCCTCTAAAACCTCTGCCCACAGGACACCATTGTGTTCCTGGGCTCTGTCCTCTCCTCCTGTGCTTGAATTTACTTTTCCTTCTATTTCTTTTCTTTTGCTCCTGACTGCCAGCATGGCTCTGTGGCAGGTGCATCCTTGCCCTTCCTTGTTAGGAGATGGTTTTGGAGGCCACTGTCAGAGGACTGGCACTGATTTGAGGGCATGGAGAGTGAATGGTTGTCTCTGCCAGAGGTCAGGCAGGGGCTGCTCACCTGCACAGTGCTTGTCCTGGAAGCAGCTGGCTGCTCAGAGCATTTCCCTGAATTGTTGTTTAGTTTGTTTTGTTGTTTTGGTTTTTTTGCAGATGGTATAGGGGACATTTTAAGTCATTTGAGGAAACAAGTTGAAATTTTGTTCAACTCACGATACGGTAAGATGGTCATTAACACATCTTCCTCATGCCAGGTGCTGGCTTTGTCACCGGCCATTTCCAAACCAGCAGCTGAGTGAAGGTGCAATCTAATTTGTTCATCTGCTGTCTGCTGGGCTCACAAATGCATTCAAAACCTCCTCCAGCCTTGTTACTGCAGCTCTTCCCCTTGTTTTCCTCAAAGTTGTTTGATGGCTGCAGCCCAGGAGTTGCTGCCCTGACCTTCAGCCTCCATCCTGCAGAGGGGTGCCCAAAGTGGTTCCCCCATCACTTGTTTGAAGTCTCAGAGAGTGTTTTCCACCCACAGTCATCACTGCATGGCTCAGGAAGGCTGGTGGCACCTTGGTGATGGCAGCTGGCACTCAGCATGCTCTGCTCACCCCTACTTAGAGAGGTTATTTAACTGAGAAGAAACACAAGCAAGGCCACAGATCCATTTTGAGAGCTGGCAGACAGTTTTGACACTTCTAGGACCAGGAGATGTGACAGTCCTCAAAAGCCAGAGGCAAAGCTGAGCTGGTAGAGCCCATAGTGATGAGGGAGAGGAGATGAGCCAGGATGCTCTCAGGCAGGGCTGGGCACTGGGGATGCAGCTGGAACAGCCATTGGAGCTTTGGCTATCACTGCTCCTCATGTTGCTGTAGTAACAGGCTGGGAGTCATCATCCACACTGGTGAGGTGGGGTTTTAACCTTGTCATGGTTTGACACTGCCCCAACACCAGGGACCCACAAAAGTTGTTCACTTACTTTTTCTGTTACAGTTGGGCAGAGGAGAGGGGAAAAATATCAGCAAAGGGCTCATGAGTTGAGATAAGGACTGGGAGAAAATACTTTAAGGGCAAAACAGGTTCAAATTTAAAGGTATAAAGTAAATTTATTAGTAAGAGAGTCAGAGGAGGATAATGAGAAGTAAAATAAGCCTTTAAAACATCTTTTTCCCCTCCCTATTTCCCACCAACAGTGCAAGGAGAGAGGGCATGGGGGTCTTGGTCAGTTTGTCATTCAAGATCTTTTTCTGATGCCTGAAGTGGCTCCTCCCCCTCTTTCTTTCCCACTGACCTTGGTGCTGCCATGTTGTTTTCCCTCACATGTCCTCACTGCCTCTTCTTCTCTGACTAGAAGAAAAACCACTGCTCATAGGTACCATTGTTCCACCAATTCAAAGATTTTGTCAAGATCCCACAGTGTCATCACAGAGGTGTTATTGACCTCTCTAACTGACCCTGTAGCAAGCCCATCTTCAGAGACATCAGAGACTGGCTCTGTCAGACATGGTGGGAGCTTCTAGCATCTTCTTAAAGAAGCCACTTCTGTGGCCTTCCCCTGCTACCAAAAACCAGGCTGTGCCAAATCTACACAAACCTGTTTTTCCATCTGTCCAAACAGCACTGCTTGGCATTGGCTGTTTGGTTGCTTTTGGCAGTATTTAGCAGAGCAAGGGGAGTTCTCACCATGCTGGGCTGCACAGGCTGATGGGGCACCCCCAGGCACATTCCCTGTCCCCTCACTTAGCAGAGGGATTTCCGTGGGGGTCTGGATGTGGGGTTCCATTGCACTGTGGAGAGATAGGAAGGCAGGTTGTGATAATGTAACAAAAGCCAGTTCCAGGTGGCTGCATGGCTCTGTCCCTCATCTCACCTCTGCCAGTGTCAGGGACATCCCCATGAGGCACAGAGCAACCACAAAGTCCCCAAAAGCCTCTTCAGTCCCTCCAGCAGCATTCCATGTTGCTGTTGCTTAGACCTGACGTGGAGATCCAGCAAACTAATGAGATTGGGTCCCTATGCAGCGAAAGCCATAGGAATATCAGAGCCAGTCAAAGTCCCCTACTCCAAGTTCCTGATGTACCCTGAGGACCTCTTTGTTGTGGGCTTGCCTGAAGGCATCCTGTTACGCCGCCCCAACTGCTTCGGGATTGCAAAGCTGAAGAAGATCCTGCAAGCCAGCAACAACATCCAGTTTGTCATTAAAAGGTAAGGCAGGTGGGGTGGCTGTCCTTTGGGGAGGGGTGTTTCTGCTCAGAGCTCCTGCTGCTGTCCTGGGGAGCTCCCATCTCATGGTCAGCTTCAATAAAGTAGATTATTCTACTTTATTTCCGTGATTAGATGCAGTGGAGGGTTGTTGCCTTTGTTGGAGCCATCTGTGGGAGGCAGCGGTGGTGTTGTCATCTGTCCCTTCATGTCTTTTGCATTTTTAACCTGCTTTTGCAAAGGTTTGGCCACCTCAGCAGGATGGGTGATGAGGTCTTTAAACTTCAGGGTGCTTTGATGTGGAGCAAGGACAGGGGCTGGGAGCCCTGGAGGGTTTTCCTACAGAAAGTGTCTCCAGCTGAGGCCCAGATGTGCATTTGTGCCATGGGATGCTGCAGACATGAGGAAAGATGCTGACCCCATGCTGGGGAGCGAGGGTGTCATAAGAATTGTAGGAGGACTGTGAAAAGCCACAACCAATGTAATGCAGTAGCATTGCCCTGAAAGAGGGAAGACATTCACCAGAGATGGATTTTAAGACATTTTAGGTATTTTGGGGGCAGTTTCTCACCCAAATGCTGGCACAGCCAGTGCTGCAGGTGACTGAAATAGAAAATAAATATTGGCAGCATGGAGATTTTGTGGTGTGAGCACAGCAGCTCTCAGGTCAGCCCAACCAGGGTTGGGGTTTCCTTGTGTCCTGATCTCGGATCCATTCCTTTGTGACACAGCTTCAGTGCACCTTGTTAACAAGCCTTACTATCACCTCACTATGCAGCTTTAGTATTAGGTACCCAAATGGCAATTTTTGGGGTCAATTTTATGTTGAAAGAAGCCATGCATGGCTTCTCCCATCCCTAAGAAACGTTCAGGACCATATCTGCTAAAAGTCGTAGCTGCTGACTTGAGCTGCTCAGTCATCACCTGCCTAATCTCATCCCAAGGAGCAGCACATCAGCTCATTAAAGAGTCTGTCAGCATGAAAACTATGTCCAAAGTTCTCCCACTGTGTTGCAGGAGCTTTCAAATGGCATTAGGCAGGCAGAGTGAAAGGTTTGTGGCTGTAGGAGTGTTGTTCTGAGGATGCTGGAGCAGCAGGTTGTCACTGGCAGGGAGGTCACTCAATGTCTCTGCCTCTCCCTGTTTTCCAGACCGGAGCTGCTGGCAGAGGGTGTAAAGGAGTCGGTGTCAGACAGCCCAGCAGCCAAAGGTAGGCTGAAAGACACCCAGCAGCTGGGCTGCTAAGGTCTAGGTAGGAGAGGAGTGAGAGTGGTTTCCTACAGCCTTCCCTCCCCACCTTGTTTTTTGGCTGGAATCCCCTTCCCATGCATCCCCCTTGGCAGCACTGTGAATCCTAATTCCTCTTCTGTCCCCTGTCTCAGCCGCCGACGAGAGGGACTCGAGCGAGGTGCTGCTGGAGGACGCTGTGAAGAGACAGGGCTTTCAAGGTGTGGGGCTGGAGGCAAATGTGGGGCTGAGGCAGAGCCCCTGGCCCGCTCTGGAGGCTGCATGGGACATGGGAAGGGAGTACTGCAGGTGTTGGGGCTCGGTGGGTGGGCAGAGGAGCGAGACAAGGCTGGGAAGGAGGAAAGGAGGTGGGATGAGAGGCTGGAAAGCACAGGTAACTGGAAGACAAGATGCACAGCCAGGACAGGCAGTCCCACAGGTCCAGGAAGAGGCTTGAATTGCTCTGCATGGTGCCCTAATTAACCAACTTGGCTTATCTCCCTGTCTGACCTTGTGAGGTGCATAATTAACTTTCCAAGCCTTGGGGTTTGCCTTTTCTGGGGCTTTTTCCACCTGTGTGATGTTTGGATAAATGCCACTCGGCAGCAGCGTGGTGGCTCCCTGGGGGACACAGTGATGGTGAGAAGCCTTTGGGCTGGACAGGCAAATGCTCCCCTGCTCAGGCATCTCTTGTTGGGCCCTGAAGGCCTGTGAGGGTTTGCACAAGGATGGGGAGCTTTTTCAAAGCCTTTGGCTTTTCTGAGAGGCTTTGGAGTGTGTGTTATATTTTAATGCCAGTAATTATCACAACTGAATCTTTGATTTCACGTGGCTTTTATTCTTAGCAAACAGGCGAGAGAAAAATAACCCAACATATTTCTGTTTAGATTATTTTTAAGGACTTTGAATGACCCACTCCACAGATTAGCTAATTGCAAGATAAGGGCTTTCCTATAATTAGAAAATGGCATTACTTAAAAGTCACAGAGTGCCTTTTAATATACCAGCAGAAATCTATAATTGTTTCTTTATTTTACAGAAAATTATGATGCCAGGCTTTCCAGAATAGACATTGCTAATACACTGCGGGAACAAGTCCAGGACCTGTTCAATAAGAAATATGGTGAGAAACCAGGCTTGTTTTATTCCCCCCCTTACTCCCTCCTAATTTTTTGCTTTTTATCTCTCCCTTCTGCTCCTGATTCCTTCTTGCCAGGTACTTTCTCTCATCTCCCCCTTGAGCTGCTGGTACTGTGGAGGGCCAGGAGGGAATGGCAGATCTGGGATTTGGCGCTGTTTGCTGCAGGAGCTGTGGGAGGTTGGGAAGGGAATAGGAATGGGTTGTAGTGAGCTCTGGGGGACAGGAAGATGCTGCTCCTCCTGTTCCTAGAGCAGGGAAATGCTGTTATCCCCATGTTGTGGTTTAGGAATGTTACACCCCAACTTAGTGTTCTCACTGAAGCGCTGCAAACCGTGCACTGCTCGTTCACTTGTCCTTCTCCCCCTCCCTCCCCTTGTGGTGGGTTGGAGAGGAGACTTGGAGGCACAAAAATCATGTACTGAGATATGAGTTTGCTGGAAACAGCAATGAAATAAGAAAACAAACAGTAACAGCAGCATTATCAATAACAGAGGGAACCAGTGCTGCCTGGCCTCTCCCTCTGCCACACTTACTTGACCAGAAGGGACCCCTTCCCTCATTCCTGGAAAATGATGTGAGGTGATAAAGAATAAACTCTTGCTCCTAGCCTTGCCCTCTCCTGGCTACTGCAAAAATTAACCCTGTCCTGGCCACACCATTTTCTAGGCTGGGTTAAGACTTGTCCAGGTACTTGCAGGGAAATATGTAGCCTCAATCCCACAGCCAGGCCTAAGAGAGGGAACATACCTGTGGAGTTATCTCCAAATAACATCCCAAAGCAAAGAGCAGCAGCTTTCCATCCCTCCCACTACACTGCATGGGCAGGATGGTGCATCTCCTCAGACCCATGAGCTCTGCTGCACACGTGTATTTGGACCCCTCCACTGCTGTCATGGAGGCAGCCTGAGAATGTTGGTCCTTGGTCTAATGCTGACCTGGTGCCTCCAGCACCGTGCCCACACTGTGCTGTGCCTTGGTAGGGCTGGGGATAAAGCCAGAGCTGCAGCAGAAATGGCATCCCTGGCATCCTGCACACTCACTACTTAATTACCACTCACTTCTCTCCTAGGTGAGGCCTTGGGGATTAAATACCCTGTGCAAGTGCCATACAAGCGCATTAAGAGCAATCCAGGCTCGGTGATTATCGAGGGACTGCCTCCTGGGATCCCCTTCAGGAAGCCCTGCACCTTTGGCTCCCAAAACCTGGAGAGGATCCTGGCCGTCGCTGATAAAATCAAGTTCACTGTGACACGGTATGTGGTGTCAGCCATCCTGTGGAGCCAGAGAGAGGCAGAGGAGGGAGCTGAATGCACTCCCTGCTCTGCAGCCCCACTGGGACAGGTCTGTAAATGCCTCCAGTACCCCAAGACAGCAGTAAGGTGGCAGCTAATGGTTTATCAGAAAGGAGGGGACCATAAAATAAAATACCCACTTCTGCTTTCTTCCCATCCACTGCCTGAGGAGATGATGGGGAAGGCAGTGGCAGGAATAAAACGTGCTTGGTGTGATTGATCTCCAGGCAGAGAAATCCCTGCCCCTTCTTTAGGAGGCTTGAGACAGATTATTGCTGATGCAGGGCAGTGTTTAGAACCTTCTGTGCCTTAGCACCCCCTGCTCGTGGCAAGGTCCTCTGCATTTCACAGCCTAAAAATGGGATGGACACAAGTGGGAAGGGAAGGAAAAGCATTTTGGCTGTGTGTCACACTAAGGTGAGTCAGGAAAATAATGGCCTTAAGAGTGGCTCCATCACCCTCTCACTGGACCACTGGGGCTTGAGGTACATCATGCTGCTCCTGTTGGTCCCACATGAGTTGTGTGAAGGACAGGCTGATCCCCAGCCTTCCCTGGGCCATGGGAGGGTGTTCAGCCCAGGCATGCTTGCTTCCTGCTACCATTTTATTTTAAATCTCCTTTTTTCCTTATTTTTCACAGGCCTTTTCAAGGACTCATCCCCAAACCTGGTAAGAGATGATACCTTTTTCCCTAAGCAATGCATTGGCTCTGTGTTTAGTGGTGGTCAAGGAGTTGTAAACTGTGGATGGCAAGCAATAATTTTATCAGCTGGAGGAAAGTTGTTCTGACTTCACTTTCCTGGGCTTCCCACTTTGATTTTGTTGTTATTTGGTGCATTTGTTGCCTGAGACAGTTGGCCTCAGCATCACTCATCAGTACTGCTGCTGTTGCCTTGAAATGATGGCAGTTTTCAAGAGCTAATCTGGGGCAGAGATCTGTTTTCTGTATTTAAGAAAACACCCACTTTCTTAGGTGTTTTCTTAAAATAAATCTGTGTTGTAATGAGCTGGTGGGTTGGGTGGTGAGAGAAGGGGTGATTAAACACAGGGGTCCATGTTGGGCTGCAGCAGCATGGCAGTGAAGCTCCACTCCAGCTCGTGAACATTCCACAGGCAGATACACCAGGGAAGGCAGAGGAGAGGAGAGGAGAGGAGGGTGTCCAGGGTGCTCTCCATACACAGCTGCTCAAATCATCATCCCAGAGCCGTGTCCTTCACTGTGAGTCCCTGCAGTAGCTGTCTCTCATTTCTTGGCTGCTCAGAAAAGAGAGCTGCTGTCAGAAACGTGGTAAAAAACCTGTCTCAGTTTTAAATGTCTGTAATTACAACTGTTGGAAGAGCACAGATGGGTGTAAAGAACCTTGTCATCTTTATTCATGGCTTCCCATTTCCTTGGCCAGCCTCCATGGCAATGGCACAATTTAGGAAAGACAAATATGACAGACAGGAAAACATTTATATGCCCTTATTGGGAATAGCAGGAAGGTGTTAGAGCTCTAACAAAAGGTGAGCTGTCAGTAAAATTCAGGTCCATGTGTTCACTTCTAGGAAAACTCAGTTATGGTCCATGTGTTCACTTCTGTGTCCCTGTGTAGGGCCCAGCCAGTGACAGGGAGGCCCCTGAGACCTCTGTGGAACTTGGCCTTAGACTTGTATCTTTTGTTCCTGAGCAGCAAAGTGCCAGTTCACATCAGCTGGACCTAAAATCAGCCCTCATTGAAGCACAAGTTTTGCAGAACTCCAGTTTCCCACTGAATTGCATGGCTATGTACCCACTCCTCCAGCCACATCTTGTCTTTCCATTCCTCTGCTCTAAACAGTATAATTACATTAAGAGATGTTGATCTGACACAAATCACACCACTAACAAAAGAGCACATCACAAGGCAAATATTCTGGCTGCTACCTGGCTGGGAGACACAGCCTGAGAAATAGAGATGTAGAGGAAATTGATTTTCCTTTCAGTGCACATTTTTTCCCTCCTTCTCCAGCTCTCCTCACAGACCTGTCTTCTAGCACCAACCCAAAGACATATTTTATGTGTATTTCAGTGCCCCTGGGCTCAGCAGGTCACAGCATCCCTGCCAGGCTGGGTGCTTCACTCCCTCTCCTCCCACTGAGGTTTTAAATAAGAGCAGATACAGGTGAGGGGGTTTTCTTGCTTGACATCTCAATTTGCTATAAACAATTTCCCATATTTGCCAAATCTTCAGAGACAGTTTCAGGACTCGTAAGTATTTTCTAGTAGTCAGATTACCACTGGAATCTCTCTTCCAGAAAAGAGCTGATTGTATTTTGCCCCTCCCTAATCCCCACTGGCAACAATTAACCCGTTCTTTGCTTTTCCACCCCACTACACCAAAGTGCTTGATGGCAGTACAGTGATGCAGTCACTGCCTTGACTTTGATTGCTTTTCATCTGCCTTAACAGAATGAATGATTTCCAACAAGCCACAGGTCACTAAAAATTTAAATTAAAGACTCTTCTTTTTACCTCAATATTGTGTAGTGAAGCCCTGTCATGTAAAATGAAGAGCAGCAGCATGCTTGGCATTACAATAAAGTCAGTGAAAATCACTTTCATTTCATAGAAGAGGGTTAAAATGAAAGCAATATTTACTCCCAAGTATGGTATTGCAGAGGTCTCTAAAAGCTGGAAGGCTCAGGGGGTATATTATATATAATATAATATTATATATAATATTAAATGTAAGGGAAGCTAATGGGTTTTGTGGATCATTTTGGCTAAAAAATTACATGAAGGCTACACATGTTTAGGAAAAAGGGAAATTTAATGTAATTCTTAAAAAAAAAGAATCACTTTGGAGTGATTTTAGTTGCCTTTAGGTTAAATCTTTAACCTTTTTGGTTATACCTTTTTGGAGTTCAATATAATTTAAAGTTGTGCACCTCCTGCATTGCAAAGAGCATTCCTGGGAACTGCAGGACCACAGATCTCTTTCTCTTGGGGATACCCATTTTCTAAGTGTAACAGAAACAGGTAAAAGGATTTCAATATAATCTGAGATCCTCATGTGCTTTTTTTCTCCAGATAATCTGTAATTTGTATGTTGAGATGGTATTTTTCCTCTAGTGGAGGTGGGGGAGTTGCTGGTGCAGAAGCAGCTGGAGGCTGTGTGCCTGCAGGGATGCTGTTTGCAGAAGGAGGTGGATTTTGCAGGGAATGAGGCTCGTTTTTGGGCAAAAAGCCCTTCTGCAGTGCAGGTTTGCAGCCTCTCAAAGATGGGACAATGACCTTGAGGCCACCAGTGCCAGCACTTCACCTGCATGGCTTCCCCAGGGCCTTTACCCAGGAGCACAACCCTCCTGGCATCCAGAAGTTTTCCTTTTGATTTCCAGTGCCTCTTCTCCACACTGCTGGTGTCTGCTCTGCAACAGAGACCTTCAAAACAGCTTTTTGAAAGCAGCATGATCTTTCAGCATTAAACAGGAATGGGAGAGCAGGGGTGAAGCTCTAGTGCTATCAGCACTACACTTATCCTTTTGTTTCTTTCTTTCCTGAGTCACAGATACAAAACTGGCTTAATATGAGCCTTTGAAAAATACTATCAAGCATAAGTAATGTAACACACACACACACATGCACAAAAAATCTTTGTGTGTTAGTTTTTATGTGCTTTGATTGAAAATGTAGTCCAGCTCCATCTGTCCTATTCCCCAAGCTCCCTACCACCGTGATAGATTATTTTCCATATTCCAATTAATAAAGTAGGGCAGGCAGTGTTATTTAATTAAAAAACCCACGCATCCAGGCATCCTTTTTATATATATATATATAGATAGATAGATAGATAGATAGATAGATAGATAGATATATTTAATTTTTTTTAATCACAAGAGCACAATCCTCCTCAAGACTTTGATGAGATGTGCCTCGCATTGGAAACTTCTGTCAAGAAAAATAGAAAAGAGGAAAGCTGTGGGCTTTTGAGGGCTGAGCACATCTTGCTCCATCACCAGGTTGCTTTTCAAGGTCCATATCCATCTTCCTTCACCCCCCCAACCCTTTTTAACCCAGCAGCCAGGCCTGGGGTGATTGTTTTTGAGTGTTCAACTGGTCACTGTTTCTAGTCCAAGGTGAAAATTCAGGCAGGTTGAATGTGTGTGTGTGTGTATAAAAATATATATTTGGATAATTAGGAGGGTTAAAATTCAAGCAGATGTGAATAGCTGTGGAGCTTCAAAGCCTGTTTATAAGCATGTTTGTGATTCCAATCACCTTTTTCTTTCCCTAGCTTTGGTCTCCTTTTCCCATTTGCCTCTGTGTGGCAACCTCACTGTCTAGAGGGCAGCAACATCACCAGCTCATCCAAGCCCTTGTGTTCACTTTGCTCTTTCCTTCCTGCTGCTCTCCACCACCCTCATATCCTGTTGTGTCCTTCAGAGACCCCAACCCCCTTCAATTTTCAGGGTGCTTATCAAACAGTGAGATGGGTGCCATTCCATCCTGGCTGTAGTGCAGCACGTTGGGATGCACTCCATACCTTGCAGGACAGCTGCCCTGAGTCTGGTGGGATGCTTCCTATGGTTAAGGCTGAATGCCACATTTGAGTTAGCAGGATAAGAAATTGAAATTACCTTTCTTTAGGTGATTTCATAACAGCACCTTACAGCCTTCAAAGGCTGCAAAAGCCTTTGAGTTGCTGCCAACCAAAGGAAATGCCATGCTGCCTTTTCTAAACCAGTTCTGAGCCATACTGGAAAGATCCTGCCATATGTTGCTCTCCCTTGCTGCCTGCAGTTTGCTTGTGCTCCTGCCTGCATTTCTCCTTGACAGAAGCCACGCCAGGACCTTGCTCCCTCTTGGCTTGGACTCTAGCTTGGCTTTCCCAACACCAGCATGACCCATCTGCATCTCTTCCCCTTTACATAAGCATTTAGTGAGTGGGTGCTGCCCACAAGGTGTCACCAACGATTTAGGGGACCGAGCTGCAGAGATCATCTCTTGCTCTGGGGTGGGATCCTGCAGTGTGCCAGTGAGCTGCAACTATTTACGGCAGAATTTGTCTTCCTGCAGCTCAGGGGTGAAGAGCCTGAGCTCATGTGGGTCTACACCCAAATCTCAGTGCCTGCAGCTGCCCTGGGCAGAACCACGTGTTTTTTCTGTTCCTTTGTGCTGCTCAACCGAAGGGCTCTCCTCCCTCATGCAGGGCATCAGCAGAGCTCTGTGCTGCAGTGGCTGCTTTCCTCAGCCTGCTTGAAATGGGGAGCACGTATTTTGAGCTACTTCAGATTGCTTATGCCTCTGCTTAGGGAATTTGGACACACGCTCCTGCTGTCTCCCAGGTCCCCTTCAGCTGGTGTCAGGTCACTGCAGTTTGGCATCAGGAGCTGCCCCTCTGAGCCCTTTCCTTGCCCTGGTGCTGCAGCCCTGACCTCCCCACCAGTTCTCCCTGTGGCTGTGACTTCAGCAGGATGAGCCACTTTGTTCCTCCTTTTGCCCATCATGCAGATTCCTGGCCATAGTCCCATCCCTGCTGTTCTGCCACAAGAAGTTAATTTATTTTTATGTCAGTCATCACTTTGGAGTCAGTAGCAAGCACCACCCTCTCCTTAGGGATTCCTTTCTCTCCTGTTTCTCCTGTTGATGCAGAACTGACACAATTTCCCTGTTTGCTTTTCATCTGCTTTAACTTGAGATAATATTTTTCTCCTCTGGCACTGGAACAGCTGTGCAACACAGCTGCTGCTGCTCTGGCACATGCCATAAATGCTGCCATGCATCCTTATCCACATGTGGACCTTGAGCTGCTCAGGAGAGTGGCATAGCCAAAGGGATGCTTTCAGGCTCAAGCACATTCCAGCAAAGCAGGTCCTGGTATGAGGTGGAGAGCCCAGCTCACCAGTAAATAACTTCCCCAGCAGTAATTAGCTACCAAAATGTCTCTGTGACAAGGGACCTGAGGAATTTTAATCCTGGGTTTTGCTTTTATTTTGTGACCAAGAAACCAAGCTTCAGCACTCATGGATCTCTTTTTCTTTCTCTTTTGTTTTTTGTCTTCCATTAACTTGCGCTGTAGCCCCTAGACGGATAACATCTTTGGAAAAAGCCTATGCTGCTTTGAATGGTACGTAGCTCAGTTGATGCATCGTAGATGGTAGCAGACAAGAAATGCACTTGTGTTTTAATATGGGAATGAAAATGTCTAAACCCACCAAATTTCAGGTATTGTTTTATCCCCGCTGCTCTGTTTCTCTGTGCTATCCAGAACTGAATGATACAGTGTTTTATTGTTGTTACTAATCCTTTCTGCATTTCTAAGCACCGTTGCTGTAGTCCCTGAGCATCAATGCCATCACTCCAGCCAAACAAACCTGCTGTGTTCTTCTCATCCTTCATCCATGTGTCCCAGCAATTAATTTGTTACAAATCCACTTGCCATTCATAAGGAGAGCTTCCAAGGATTTGGGTTGGGTTTTTTTTTGCTTTGCTTTAGTACACACTCTGGGTCAGGGTTGGTGTGTAGCCACAAAGGCTCCAGGGGTGTAAGATACAGAGTGATGTGCAGGAGGAAGGAAAAGCTCACCTGCCTGTGCCTGTGGCACAGCTACAGCAGATCCAGCCTCAGTGGGAGGCAGGGATTTTGGCTGTGGTCTGGGTGTTAATTGGTGCTCCCACAAGTTTATAGCTCCACTTTGAAAATATAAATATGTTAAGCTAATTCAAAGTGCATTTAAACCTGAGTTACTGCAGAATAGCCTCAGTAAAGGCAGCATGTTTATTCTGGATTTACACAGGGGTGTAACTGAATTGCAGCCATGGAAGCTGGAAAAGAATCCTCTTAGGATTCAGGGCCAGATCCCAGGCTGCTGTAGGGAGTCTGCCCTCAGCCTGCTGGCTGAGTATCTCTTTGATGAGTCTGGGATTGCCTGCAGAAGGGATCTGAGCCATATTCTCAGTGGGATGTGTTGGGCAGGGACAGTTTTCCTGATGAAACATTCTTCCCAACAAGTCTTTGGGTAACAGGAGGTTGTTACTCCCTGAGCAGTGGCTGAGCAGAGGTCAGACATCCCCTTGAACAGCATTTGAGGGTACAGGTGGTGCAGGCATGGGAAGGAAGAAGGCTCCATTTGGTATCCTGCCCAACTGTGCTGTGGCTTCACCACTGAGATCAAGGTCCTACACATGACATCATGAATACAGACAGAACCATTATTTATCCATGTGATTCCTTAGATTTGGTTTTGTGGGGTTTTTTTGAGTCACTAGAAGAATAAGCAGTGGTTTGGATTCTATTGCCCAACAGCAGACACCTAAACCTCAGTTCTAATAATTACTAAAAGTAGCTTGGTGTCTCTCAAATAAATGTTAAGCTCTGACAAGTCCTGTAGAAAAAAAAGTAAGTGTTGCTTTAAAAATGTGACCACTTGTAAGTGCCTGTGGAGTGCAGAGGTGTTACTTTAGGCAAGCAGAATTGAGGAAAAAATGGTTAATCAACTAGCTACTATTTTAATGAAAAAAAAAATATAACAGACCTGAAGCCAGCAGCATGGATAAATCTGTGTTGTGGGAAAGACTCAGCACATTTCAGGAGCACTAGTGGCTTCCTTGATTCACTCCTTCCTTCAGTTTACTCCTTGAGCTGATTAATTCCCAAACCCAAATGGGTAAAGTCAAAGAGAGGGGGAGATCCCTCTTGCCTGGGCACAGAGGGGTAAGTCCCTGGGAAGCAGTTCCACTGGCCAGGGGCTCCTCTTTGGCTTCGCTGTTATGCATGCTCAGTTCCAGGATTTTCATGGCATTTGTTTGTGTCCTTGAATGGGAATTTGGGAGTAGTGCCCACCTCAAGGTGGAAAAAACAAGATCCCTTGGGATCTTGTTTCTTGCACTCAGGTCACTTGAGCAGAAAGGAAAGACCTGCTGCACTTTTCAGTCCCAGAGAATTAAATGAGTGAGAACACTGAATTTTTGGTGTGTCTTTGTCTGCTACCATCTACACATCCACACGGGTACGTATGTACAGCCCAGAAACTGAGCATTGATGACAAGGAAGTCACAGAGGGAGCCCACAGGGCTGTCCCCTCTGGTCTGCTGTGGCCTCCAGGGTGGCATCGCAAGGCATCACTTAGAAACCTTCATCTGTTGTATTTATGTTTTTCTCCATGCCATTCAAGCTGCTTTGTTGCCATTTCTGGATTTGAAGCACGAATTGCCCCTGAGCTTTCTTTGCAGAAAGTTCTTGGGGTTTTTTTGTTGGTTTGGTTGTTTTTTTTTTGTGTGTGTGTGTGTGTAATATCCAGGCAAAGCAATTATTTTCCAGGTGGAGAAGAGGCTTTTTTGAGGCTGTACCCTACACTAGCAGGGTGCAGAGGTTTGAGCTTGCCAGCTTTTCTCCAGCACCCACAGCAGCAGAGTGGCTGAGATATGGGATGGGGATCTTTCTGTCTGGAGTGCTGAGCCTCAGTCCCATGCAGGGAGATTTTCACCTTGCATTTAAAACAAAACTTCCAGCCATGTGTTTGCTTGAAACTAAAACAAAAATCTTTTTGCTCAAAATAATAAAAAATCATAATCATGTGGTCAAAATGAAACTAAATAGCTGTAGCTTGGGAGCAGAGGATGCTTTGATCACCTTGGATGAATAGCTGTCTGTTCCTGTGAGAGCCCACCTGCATCTGGCTAAGGCCTCCAGGAAAAAAAGACCTGAACCTGTTGGAATGAGTCCAAAGGAGGCTACAGACTTACTCAAGAGCTGGAGCACTCCTGCTCTGGAGCCAGGCTGGGACAGCTGGAGGTGTTTACCTGCAGAAGGCTCTGGGGAGACCTTAGAGCCCCCTCCAGTGTCCAAAGAGGCACCAAGAGAGCTGGAGAGACTTTGGACAAGAGCCTGGAAGGGGAATGGCTTCACACTGCCAGAGGACAGGGTTAGATGGGATCCTGGGAAGAATTCCTTCCCTGTGAGGGTGGTGACACTCTGACACAGTTGCCCAGAGCAGCTGTGGCTGCCCCATTCTTGGAAGTATTCAAGTTCAGGTTTGAGAGTGCTTGGAACAACCTGGTCTAGTGGAAGGTGTCCCTGACCGTGACAGAAGGTCCTTTTCAACCCAAACCATTCAGTGATTCCATTATTTTTACCCAGTGCATTGCCAGCCTGGGTGCCAGTGCCTGCTCTGGGTGCAGTGAGGATTTTCTTTGTGGGGACAGAAGGTGGGGAGTGAGCTGGCCCTGCACTGTGCATCCCAGCTTGCTGGGAGCTGGAGACCACAGCAAGAGGCAGATAAGGTGTGTTCACTTGCTATTTTATAGCTGTGGGGGGAAAAAAGGCATTGAAAGGGACAGGTTAGGGTTAGGATCATGACCCCAGTCATTTCTCCTGGAGCCTCCTGAGGGCGCTAAATAGCTGAGTTTAAAAATCTATTGACTTTGGAACATTGTTTGAAATGAGAGAATTAAAGAGAAACTGTTTAGCGCAATGAGGATAGTTTAAAAAGCTAGTAAAGCCAAGCGGATTATATGCCATATTATAAAACGATACTTCACTTAGGAGCTTAGCCATAAAAGTGCTCTCTCGTTCCTTGATGTCACTTGTGGGAGCATTCATGGCACTGAGGGCTTGAGTCTTCATTGCTTTGCATTTTTTCTAGTTGTTTACAGCCCCGCAAAGTAGATATAAAATGCTCTTAGCTATGGCAGCACATGGCAGATGGAGATCTGGCAGCATTTTAGAGCAGCTCTGAAAGGAGTCACAGGATGCAGGCACAGAGCAGCTCCTCTGAGGTGTCCCCAGGCCATGCTGGGGCACAGGAACAGGGATACTGTCCTGCATTTTGTCAGTGAAATTGTTTTTCCAGAGGCTCAGAAGGAAACAAGTTAAGTTCACCCCTGTTCTTGTTTTTGCAGATGAGGACGATGCCAACAGGCTTGGAGAGAAGGTGATTCTCCGAGAGCAAGTGAAAGAGCTTTTCAATGAAAAATACGGTGAGTTTTCTGCTTGTATGCATCATAGGGTGAGGTTGGTTTTGCTGAGAGCAGCCACAGTTAAAATTATTTCCACAAAGGACTCTATTTATAGCCCAAGCACATGGCAGCTGCTGCAGCACGGATATTGTCCTGCTGCTCTGTCCCCAGGGGTGTCCCTGTGTCTCACTCTTGGCAGGTGGGACCATTACCTTCTTGGTGACAACTCATCCTTGGAGAGGGGAAGGGGGATGGCAAAATGCAGCACAGTAGCAGGATTTGTTCAGTCTGATGTCAGCCTTTAGTGGGACAAACTCTCTGTGAGGAAAGCTAACAATGTGGCTGTGTGGTCACTAACAGCTTCAGGCTTTGGGGCTGCAGACATGCAAGGTGGGACCAAGCTCTTACAGTCAGAAACAGCACAGGAATGAGGGATGTTCTCTGCTCCCCAGTGAGCAGGAAATGAAGGGGTACTCAGACAGGTGAGCAGCAGGTTTAATTGTACAGAAGGAGGGGCTTTTAATGGAGCAAGGAATTAAATTGAGGTGTAAAACTGCCATTAGATGTTGTGGAGGCCAGAGAGATAAACTGATTCAAGAAAAGGGCAGGAGTGATGTGATGTGATGTGGTGACAAGGATGGCTTTGATCTTCACCTCAGTGACAGCCAAACCTGCTGACATACAGAGGCAAGAGGGAATGGGCAAGTTCTTCCATTTTCCTTCTGTTCTGGGCTGTCTTGCATGCTGCTGCTACTGTTCCAGCCGTGGGCTTGGGCAAGCACAGCAGTATGCGTGCTCTGAACTCACCTGAGGCTCCTGGCAGAATTCTAAATGGAGACTAACAGAGCAGACAATAAATTGGACAGGTACATGTAAAATGGCTGTGTGGGACATGGCTGCAGCAAAGGTTGGGCATTGTAGCAGCCACAGCATCCCGAAGTTCCCCACAGCTCTTGGTCCTTCAGTTGGTTGGTTCTGGAGCCCTGTAGGGTAAAGCTGTTGTGCTGTCCTCTGTTCTGCCATTACAGGAGAGGCTCTGGGCTTGAACCGGCCTGTCATGGTGCCCTATAAACTCATCAGGGACAGTCCTGACTCTGTGGAGGTTACTGGGCTGCCGGACGATATCCCTTTCAGAAACCCCAACACCTACGACATTCATCGGCTGGAGAAGATCCTGAAGGCGCGGGAGAGCATCCGAATAGTGGTTATAAACCAGCTCCAGTAAGTTTTCCAAGCTTTGTGATGGGGGAGGTTTCTGTTTGATAAGTGTTGTGTTTGCTTCTTCAGCCATAAGCAGAGCAACTCGGCATGAGGCCACCGGAGCCACCACGTACCCGTGGAGGACGTGCTCCAGCCCTGGCATCCACTGTCCTGTGCCACAGGGAGGTACTTGCCCGTGGGTGGGCACAGTGAAGGGTTAGCAGGGCAAATTTGTACCCTCTTTCTTGTGCAATTTGGGATGATGATGCTGGGAAGGGAAATGACACGGGGGCTGGAAACTCAGAAACCCAGCTGAGTTCTTTCAGGTTGCTTCTCTCCAGGATGCACTGGGGATGCTCCAAGTCCCCTCTGCACACAAAGGGGTGTTGGAGGAGTCAGCTCAGGGTCAGGATCTGGGCTGTGTCCCAGCACAGGCAGGCACACAGGGTGAAACAACTGACTCATCCCTTTTCTCCTCCACAGGCCATTTGCTGAAATCTGCACCGAGGCCAAACAAACAGGTAAGGGAAGGGCTGGGACATAACCACAGCTTTTCTGGCACTGTGGGAGAGAATATGGAGGGGATTTGTGAGGTGGCATTTGAACCTCCCATGTCCCCAGGGCAGGATGGGGAGAAGATCCTATCTACAAAAAGTTAGGCTCAGCATCTGTTCCAGAGTAAACTATCCTGTTGGAGGATTCCATTTCTGTGAGCTGTGGGAAAACTGGGCTGTTCAGCACAAACTTCCATGTTCTGGAGGATGTGATTATCCCTCTCCCATTAGCAATTTACTCACCATGAGCAAATTATTCCCTGGTTAAAGCCCTTAATTTGAGCCATTGTTTAGCAGTTGGATTTCTAAGGCAAGTTTCCATCATTACCGGGAATATGTTTCTCTCTCTGTCCCATCATCCCAATAAATCTCAGGCAGTTTTAACCAAATGTGTCAGAATTAGCAGTCCTAGAGACAACTACAATCCTATAAGTTTTATGAAAAGAGGTGGATGAATAGAGGAGATCTGGCAAGCAAGAGCATGCCTGCAGTGTGAGGAGAGCTGACAGCTCTGTGCCACGTCGTGGAGGCCAAGCCGGTGTCACCAGTGGCAGCAAATCACTGCAGGGGGATGCTCTGTGGAAGGCAAGGTCACAGTGGCAAGATGAGTCCCCTGTTTAGGGCCCACTCTCAGGGCTCAGACACCTCATGCCTTCCCTCTCTCCTTGCAGAGAAAGACATCAGTGTTCCCAAACGGAAGCGGAAGAGGATCTCCGAAGGGAACTCGGTATCTTCCTCTTCCTCTTCTTCCTCTTCCTCTTCTTCCAATATGGAGTCTACATCATCAACAAATCAGATCTCACTTGTGGTAAAGCCTTCCAGATATTAGGGGGGTTACTGCCTACCTATCTTTCTGCTTCAGGATGCTGCTCTGTTCTCCTCGAGCTGTCACCACCTCCCTCTACCTGATAAAGTATGATGTAAAATGGCACAAGCAGGTTTGGTGAAGGAGGGGACACACCTATGGGGCTGTCTTTTTCTGCAGGGTTTGCCTGGAGGAGGTCAGCAGAGCAGAAGTGTCTGACAGCCCCTGGGCTTCTCCTGCATTCCTGCAGTGTGCCTTGGGGATGCTGAGCTTTAGTGGGTGCTGCATATGAGACAGGCTGAAGCAAATCCCTCCAGCCCAGTGGTTTAAAATGCGAGTGCTGGTGACATCACCTCGATCTGTGGTGCCTCTCAGCAGAACATGGTGGTTCCTCATGGTCCAAGCTGTGCTGGATGTACCTCTAGCTCAGTTCTGGGAGCAATGCAGAGCTCTAGAATGCCACAAAATGGGAAAAATAGGAGATAAAAGTCAGGGAGATGCATACAACTGCACTCCTTCAGGGCTTGGCTTCGGTTGCAGATGATGCCAAATAAAATTCCTCAGAAATGCAAAAGAGAAATATAAACTTAAAAGGGTTTTTGTCAAGTTTGCTAGTGGTGTTTTGGTTTGGGGTTGGTTCTTTTCTCTTACTTGGAAAATGGGAGCAACAGCCAGTTGTTGGAACATGTCAGAGATTTGATGTATGCATGGTTTTGTGTTGTGTCCTAACGGAGACTTTTGCCTTCTTTTTCTCTCCCTCTTTTTCAGCAATGGCCCATGAACATGTACATGTTAGACTATGGTGGTCTAAACGTCCAGATCCCAGGACCTATTAACTATTAGACCTCAATATCAAATAAGAACCTCAAATGAAAGAAAAAATAAATAAATGTAATTTATGTAAAAAGTGTATATTCCAATATGTATCGATGCCTTTTAGTTTTTCCAATGATTTTTACACTATATTCCTGCCATCAAGGCCTTTTTAAATAAAAATAAAAAGTGTTGCCTTGCTCTTAAAAGTACTTATTTTATTATATATAGTATTGATAAATAACATTTATGGGTAAGAATAAGGGCAGAAGGGCACCCCTTGGGCAGACCTTGTTGGATTTTGCTGCTCAGTAAATCCTCAGTGTCACCAGTGCCTGAAGCCAAGAGGTCTGAAATGTTTTAATGCTTCATTTAGTTTAGCTCAAAGGTGCAAAGATGTATGTACAGAGCTGCCAGAGGAACTGAACTGCGGTGACAGAGGGAACCAGCCCTCCCAAGCATCAGTCACCCATGAGCTCTGTTGGCTCCAAAGCCAAAGAACCTGGCTACAGCATCCTTTCGGGTGGTTGTAATTAATAAGGTCCCCCTAAGCCCCCTGTTCTGCATCCCTGATGATGCTGCCAAAAGGCAGAGGTGAGTGCAAGCATTGGAGTTAAATTAGGGCAAGGGGGACTAATGATTCAGTTCAGAGAGCTGAATGTAATCATGAAGGCTGTAAATGATGGGGGGTTTGGAAACTGAGCAAGGAGACTCTTCCCCCACCAGCATCCCCAGCTCAGAGCCTGGTGAGCAAGATGGGGCAGGGGAAGGCTGGCTGTGCCACTATGGCACGGGCTGAGTCAAAACACTGGGCTCAGGTTTTCTTCCCTGAGCTCCCTGATCCATGAGCTTTCCCCCTGAGCCCCACTCACTGAAGGACAGCTTGTGCCCTCCTCCATCTGCTTAGCTGGGCAGCTCTGCATCCACCTGGCACCTCCAGGGCCCCCCGGCTGTGTCTCAAGGCTGCTGGGTTCTGATAACAGATGCATCAAAAAGGAGTGGAATGGAGTTGTATGTTGATTCATTTTTTTGATTTGCAGAATAATTCTGAGTTGCAGGAGAAATATGTGCATGGTGTTAAAAGGATAAAAAAAAAACACTCAAAAAACGTTGTTTTGCCTGGAAGTATTGGTAAATGTATCAAATACAGGAAGATATAGAGTACACTGATTTATTTGTGTATCAGGAGAGACTGAATAGAGAAAGAGGAGTGTGGGCGTACAAAGAAAGTGCATGTGGAATTGGAAGAAGAAATAGATAAGGCCAGATATGGAGAGGTGAAAGAAGCAATGGGGGGGACCATAAATTCCATAGGAATTCCACTAATTGACACAGACTGACTCAGACAATCTTTAGTCTCTGAACTTTGGTGTAAAATTACAAGTTGAAGGAGGTATTTATGGTAGGCAGTTCAGGAAGGCTGTATCTGTAATCTAAGAGCATTGTTAAAAAGTGTTTAAACAAACAAACCTGTTTAAAGAAGAAAGTACATCAAATTAGGCAGCCTACACTTGGGACTGTGTCTAGAAAGGAAATTGTCCAGGAGACTATTGGCAAATAGACTTTGCAGAGCTTCCTCCACAAAATGGGTACCACTAGATACTTTTTCAGGATGACCAGAAGCTTTTCCTTGTCACACCAACAAAGCTGGCAAGATGGTAAAGATTTTGTTCAAAGAAATTATCCTGATGTCTGGACTGCCAGTGGGAATGGCATCAGACAGTTTCACATTTCATTGCTAAAATAGGGTAAAGGCCAAATAAAACAGTTGAGGTGAAGTGAGACTTGCTAAGTGGAGAAGTAGAAAGAATGAATCAAAGCTTAACAGTAACATTGTGACCCAGAAATGCTGACCTACTTTGGAAAAATGATGGATTGCACTTTATCACTGGTTTCCCTCAGCTGTAATTCTCACCGTTTCCCTAATCTTGATCCTGCAGTGGTAGAGTATTTCTCCACATGGGTTTTGTGTATAATGGGATTATCTGCTGAATGGGAGCCCCTCCATTATAAAAGGAATGAGTCCCTCATTCTCAAGAGGAAACCTCACTGAAGACCTGTGAAATGTGAAACAACAGAAGTGGTGCAACAAGCACTTCATAGAATAAAAGCTAAAACTCCACCCGAGTAAGTTACTTTAATTAATTGTTTCACACAGGCATATTTTGCGAGGCAGTTTGTTTCTTTTCCCTTTTCTAGGAATGTCAAACACCCCTGCCTCGAAGATAAGGAAAACAGTTTGAGGGCAGAGATTATATAAGAAACATGTATGTATATGAAAACTCAGAAAGTATATAATGCCCTTAAGCAGGTGGAGGGGAAACAGATATATAGTTTATTTAGCAAATTTGGAGAAGTAGAAAATCAGTTTATAACAACACATGTAAGAATGTAACTGGTTAAGTAGAAACAACTTGTAACAGAACACATAGAAATTTAGTTGCTAGGTAAAGGCCATAAAGATAAGATGTATATTATAAAAACTCAGTAAAGCAGGACTTGACTATTGTGAAAACCCAACAAAGCAGAACCTGTGGTTTAAAAAGTCAGCAGAAAAATCGGGTTCCTGGTTTTGGCCAGGACAAACTGATTTGGGAGTTAGGCAGACCTCGACTGTGTCTACCCAGAGGTCAAACAGGGAACACTTAAGAAGACTTCTTACTTCATCACAAAGACCCCTGCCCACGACCACCGGGAGGAGTGGCACCACAGAATACTCGCTGTAATATGAAGCGCAAAGAGGCAGAGAGTGGGCAGAGAATGGATGAGCAGAGAGGTGTGAGTTTGTGGGATCTAAGTGTATTCAAACCTGAAAATGAAAGTGCCACCATGAGTGCTTGCATTTTCAGTTTAATGTTTGTAATTTGATTGTGTTCTCAATTTGAGCGAATTGGTGGGAGATCAAATATTAGTTAAAGCATCCTACATATTATTGAGTTTGATTTTTGTCTGACTTGTTTTGTCTGACTTGTTTTGTCTCTTTACTGGGAAATGATGTGGCTAAAGGTCTTACGGATGCATCTGGGGTAGTATGTGAGTTTGGAAAGTTGGGGGAAAGAGGGTTGTTAACTTGCAGGGGAAATATCCACTCATGAGAGCTCCATTACTCACTTGTTGGAGGTGCTGAATTTCCCAGAAGAGGTAAGTAAGGGAGAGTAAGAGCTGTTAAGGGCCATCAAGCAGAGGGCTCAGCAGAGACAATAGGTAATAAACTGGTCAATGGAGATGTTCAAGAAGCAGCATTTTTGCCAGAGGTCTTGGGGATCCTCCCTTTGCTCCCTGTGGCTCGGCTGTTGCAGGGGAAGGGAGGAAGTGGTGGTTGTGGTGTTTTTTCCACCAGAAGAGTTGAGATTATAAAAGGTGGTAAAGCAGAATAAAGATGGGGGAATTGATTTACAAAGGACAGTAAAGAGTAGATACCAAGAACTTTGAGTCTAAAAATATTGAGACAGCTCCATGGGGAAAGTCCTTGGGACTCTCAAGAACTGCTTTGAGTTTTAGCAAAAGGATCTATTGAGGGCTGCCTGGCTAAAGTTAACCTGGCCTGCAGAGGAGATTGCAAGGCAGGGGAAACAACCTTGGACTAGGTGTCTTTTTCAGGGATATCGAGTGTATTTTGCTGAGATGCCCTAGGCAAGAGGGCCTAGATAGTGGTAGTGGTATGCCAGCTGGCAGGGTGGCCAGATGAGTTTCTAATCACTTCAGGAACTATTTGATCAGTTAACAAATGATTTTTGAATATGGGATTGTGAAAGCAGTGGACCTGGATATGGGAACTCATTTTGCAGGAGGATCCTTCAAGCATTTATGGCTGCCTTCAGTGAGACCTCCACACCCCCTGTCACTCTGAGAATTCAGGACAAGTAGAACAGATGAATTGAGAGATAAAGAAACACCTTTTGAAGCTGGTAAGAGAAATTAAGATGTCATGGTTGTGGCTTTTGCCATTAATTTTGGCAAGAATAAGGGCCAGACACAGTGGAGATATTATCTCCTTTAGACAGAGTTCACTCTTTAGAATTTTTAAAAGTTTAATAAGGGGATAAATCCCCTTTCCAATGGGGAAAGAGAGAGGGACATGCAGTCAGGAAATTAAGATAAAAAGGAGGCTGCTTCCTCCAAAAATTTGAGAGATGCCAGGGGAAATGCCCCATGGCATCTCTCTTTATTCAAATAAAGTTATAGACTCCTCTGACTCCTTTTTGGACATAAACTTCTGGTGTTTGTGGATTAATTTTCCTGACAATTGCAATTAGATGAGTGAAGATGCAGATCTTAATGCTTGACTCATGTTTCTCATTTATTACTTTTCAAACTCTTTGGTGTTTTGGAGGGGGCTGGGGGTGGTGTTTATGTGTTTACAAATCCAATAACAATCCTCATTAAGAGTTGCAAAACATGAAGCCATTTTGATCCCAGGCAGATGGCAACTAAATGAAGTTTAATTAAAGAATGAGAGCTTTGATTCAAATAATTAAAAAAAAAAAATATAGTGCACCGAGATGCTAAAGAACAGCATAAACAGCATCTGTGCTTTTATTCAGAAGCCTGAATGCATTTTTGAGGAATCCCTTTGCATCGCCTTCCAGAGCAATCCCAGGTTGTGAGATGCAGCTCGGTGGGCAGCACATCAGAGGGTGCCTTCACAGGATCCTACATCCCCTAACACTAAGGAAAGGCTGGGAAAGTAATAATGCAGTCAAGAGTGAGGCCTTGTTTCCTTCTTTTGGTAGCTTTTTCTTTTTTATTTTTAAACGTTTATTTATATTTTTGAAGAGTTCAGCTGTTGCCAAAGTAAGACTTTATCTTAGCTGCAACCAAGTTTTGGACTGTTTTCCAGTGTTCATTACAACCCATTCCTTCCTGCAGTATCCAGACCTTTCCAGCAGTGCACGAAGCAAGCATGGCTCCACAGACATTACCTGTAGGTCTTTGTAGCCTACATAGCTTAAAGCAAGTTGCTTATCCAAGGCTATAGAATGGAGGCTCGAGGGTTGAGAGAGGCTCCATCCCGTTTGTGGCAAGGCTTGGCTGCCCTGGGAGATCCCATGCAGCTCCAGCCAGGGCTCAGTGCTGCCCTCCAGGTCAACCCTGGAAGAAACCCAAGCCCAGATGAAAAGATGGTAAGAAAGGAATTAAAACCACAAAGTCAAGAAACGCGCATGCTCTAAAAAGGCGGATCCAAGGAGTGGCCATGCAAAACATTTCCTGTAAAAGTTTGAATATGCATGATCTATGTGTCAAGAATGTTATATAAAGGGTGTTCCCAAAACACCAGGTGTGCTCTTGGCAGAGAGCCAAGCACCCAGCCGTTTTGACCCTTTGCTTTATTATCTTTGTCTCCTATTGTCTTTTTGTTTATATTAAACCTTTTAAAATTTATCAGGAGAGTGGACCTCGTTTTTCACAGCAGGATTTTCCCATACCAGCAATTTCTGTGATCCCAGTGAGAAGCACTGGTTTCTGTGCAGGGTCTTTCTCGAGTACAGTGCACACTAGACCCTTTCCAAGGGGTGGCAGCTACTTGACAGCACAGTAACTTTGATTTATTTCATGTATTTGTGAGTTGTTTGACCTTCAGACAATGACTTTTCTTCCCCCACATAACTTTTGTATATACTTCCAAAACTTGGGTATGTACATATATATATAAATATATATATTTATCTCCCCCATATAACTTCTATATTACATATAACTTGTTCTTTTCCATTTCTTGAATTATTTTCTTCTGTTGATTGCTCAAATACCGCTCAGTTTAAACTGATAATCCTATTGATTAGAATTGTCTAATCCAGACAAAGAAACCCCACTGACGTGCCTTTGCTGCTGGACAGGAGAGCTGATGGGCAGTGGTGATGTTGATGGCTCTGGGGTCATGGACAGAACTGTGATGTTGTAATTCTTGGAGAAGCTGGCAGTGGAGTAACTCATTATTTTGTTTAATGTCCAGCACAGTTGTCTCACTCTCAGATTTACAGGTGTTACCCTGAAGGTGAAGGGGCAATTACACTACAACCACACTGAATGTTCAGGGCCCTTTCCCAGCTTTTGAGCATTATTACCCAGGTGGATTTTTTGCTGTTTATTACAACTAGGAGGAAGCTGGATGGTTCCATTTCTTTACAAATTATATTTACTTAAAGATGTAGTGTTTGGTGGTTACTCTTGACCAACTCTAAAGCACACTGTGAGCATTTTGAAAATATATCAGTGGTTTTGGGAGTCTACATGCTGTAAGTAAAATGTTATTTATGAAAATGGTAGTTTGATTTAAAGTATCTTGGTTTTAATTGTTTTTTATTGGAATTTTGAAATATAGCATTTTCCTCTGAGCGGAGAACTTTCCATCCACATTTACTGCATTGAACCTAAACTCAAAGGAAAGGAATAGCGATGTCAGACAAAATATCTGACTGTTTTTAGCCAGGCATAAAGATCTCATAGACAGCATCCATTACGCTTAATGACTTTGAAATAAAAGACCTATGAAGGTCCTGCTTAACCTTAAGTAAGGCCTTCTGCTGGTGGAGGCTGTTGCTGCCATCGTTGGTTCTGGAGAGCAGTTTTAGCGGTCGATCTGTGGGAACAGGGCCTCCTGCCGAGGCGGCGGGACGCTGCCGGCTCCGGGAGCGGGCGGCAGGAAGGAGCGGAGGGCGCGTCCCCTCAGAGCCCCCGGCGCGGTGCCCGGCGGGAGCTGCGGCCCGGAGACTGCGTCTCCCAGCGGCCCCCGCGAGCGCCTGCGCCGCCGCGTCTGCGCGAGGAGCCATCCCCCGCCCGGCGCGGCGCTGGGCTCGGCCCGAGACCGCGCGGGACGAGCGGCGCCACTCAACGGCGCCGAGGGTTCTGCGGGAAAACCGGCGCTGCCCCGGCGTTACCGCGCAGCCGTGAGGCGTCTCCAGCCGGAGGAACCGGGCTGCCTCCGCCAGGAGCGGGTGAGTGTGAGGGCGGGCCCGGGCCCGGCGGGGAGGGGCGAGGGACGGACCGTGACACGCGGTCCCGGAGGCTGCGGAGCCGTGAGGGGCTCAGGGGGCTCGGTCGGAGCCGCTGCTCGCGCCGGTCCCGCTGCTCGCGCCGGTCCCTCACGGGGGTGCGCTGGCTTCGCCCGGCTCCGCCGCTGGCGGGAGGGGGCGCTGTGGCCGCGCCGCCGCCTCTCAGCGGCCGGCAGGGCGGCGCGCGCATGCCCGAGCCCTGCGCGTGGCGGCGGGCGTTGAGGGGAAGGGGCGGGGCGGGATGTGTAAAATGGCTGTGGGGGAGCCTGGGCCCGGCATGGGCCAGTGGCTCCTCAGGACGGGGGTTCGCCTCTGTCCAGCTCGGTCCTGTGTATGGCAGCACGCGGTGGTGCGGTGCGGAGCCCTCACAGCACCCAGGGCAGGCACTGGCACCCAGTCTGCGTGCTGTTGGGTGGAAATGATGGAATCACAGAAGGCTTTGGATTGAATAAAAAACACGTAGTTCTAACTAGTGAAAGGCAGATCTAATACTTTTCACTAGACCAGGTCGCTCCTGGCACTGCCCAACTTGATGACAAACACTTCCATGGATGGGGCAACCACAGCTTCTCTGGACAACCTGTGGCAGTGCCTCAGCACTGATGTTTGAAAGATATCAGTTGGAAATATCCAACTGGTATCAAAGATATCAGGCTGGAAATAAATCCCCGTAGACCGGTGTGCATAGAGCAGGTATTTGTTTATTGCAGCGCTGGAGGTGAAGGGGATATCTCTGCCTAACCCACCCCTCAAGTGCAGTAGTATATTTATACCTTGTGTTGCTTAGTAATAATTGTACAGTAAGTATCACTTAGTGTTACTGTGTCACTGTAACATCATCAGTGTCTCCCACAGCATACTCCTGGAAAAGCTGGCAGCCCAGGCTTGGACAGGAGCACTCTTTGCTGGGTTGAGAACTGGTCAGGCCCAGAGAGTGGTGGTGAATGGTTCTGCATCCAGCTGACAGCCAGTCACCTGTGGTGTCCCTCAGGGGTCTGTGCTGGGACCAGTTCTCTTTAATATTTTTAATGACATGGATGAAGGATTGAGTCTTTCATCAGTATGTTTGTGGATGACACTAAGCTAGGAGCATGTGTTGATCTATTGGAAGGGAGGAGGGCTCTGTAGAGACCTGGAATGGTTGGATGGATGGGCAGAGTCCAGTGGGATGAAATTTAATGTGTCTGAGTGCCGAGTCCTGCATTTTGGCCACAACAACCCCTGCAACGCTACAGGCTGGGGACGGTGGGGCTCGACAGTGCCCAGGCAGAAAGGGACCTGGGGGTACTGGTGACAACTGACTGGACATGAGCCAGCAGTGTGCCCTGGTGGCCAAGAAGGCCAATGACATCCTGGCCTGGATCAGGAATGGTGTGGCCAGCAGGAGCAGGGAGGACATTCTCACCCTGTACTCGGCACTGCTGAGGTCACACCTTGAGTGATGTGTCCAGTCCTGGCTGCTCAGTTCAGGAAGGACATTGAGACCCTTGAGCGTGTCCAGGGAAGGGCAAGGAGGCTGGTGAGGGGCTTGGAACACAAACCCTGTGAGGAAAAGCTGAGGGAGCCGGGGTTGTTTAGCCTGGAGGAAAGGAGACCCAGAGGTGAACTTATTACTCTCTACAACTCCCTGAAAGGTGCTGTAGTCAGGTGGGATCAGTCTCTTTCACCAGGCATAAATTGACAGAATGAGAGAACACAGCCTCAAGCTGTGCCAGGGGTAATATAGGTTGGATATTAGGAAAAAGTTTTTTATGGAAAGAGTGATAAAGTACAGGAATGGTCTGCCTGGTGAGGTGGTGGAGTCACCATCCCTGGATGAGTTTAAAAAAGACTCAATGTAGCACTCAGTGCCATGGTCTAGTTGTGGTGTCAGGTCATGGGTTGGATTCGATGATCTTGGAGGTCTTTTCCAATGTTGTCATTTTGTTGAAATTCTGTTGAAATCTGTGTGTTGATGGATACACAGAACTAAAGTAATTATTAGTGAACTTGATTATTGTGTTGATTAAGTAAATAAAATTACACTGATAAAGACAAGAATTATTAGGTGGTCAGGTGTGCTGTGATTAATATTTTGTTTTGTTTACATGATTCCAGTGTAATTTATGAATGCTTAGATGCTGCAGTAGGACAACTCAAGTAGCAGCTGCTGGAATTGTGTTTTACTCTTTTAATGGTTGTCAAGAGTATCAGAGGTCATGTAGGCTGACTAAAAAGTCATGGTGATGAGGACCATAAAATTACCTGAAAAAAATTGAATTAGTTACCCTTGGTTTTTTCTGGACACAGATAGTCTGTGGCCTGATCATGATACATTTTATCTCATGTTCAGCACCAGCTTTGGATGAAACAGCAGGAAGCATGAAAGAATAGAAGAGCAAGAAATTTCTCCTGTGAATTTACCTATTTGTTTGGTTGCTTGTGTATAGTGGGCTGTGTTCTCTGGGAGTTTGAAATTATTTCTTTTCCTTGCTTGCATAAGAGGGTTTTTCATTTTTTTGCACTGTTGTATTGTCACCCTGAAAACTAAAGCCTTCTGATAATGTTTTCATAGTTTTAGTTACTTTTCCATGAAAGTTCTATAAACATAAGTTATTTATCACATTCCTTCTAAGAAATGTCTTTTGATGGACGTTTCTCATGACCAGTGTGATTGGGAAGGTGGTAACTTAATTATCCAATGCCTGGTCATTGTTGAGAATCTATAAATACTGGAGTCAGAAAATAAAGCTTCTTCTTTCCTGTTCTGATGCTGAGAAGTCTTTGTGTGAATCATTCTGTGTCCTTTAGTGACAATTGTATGTATCTGAAAAGGCTTTTTCCTTTCATTTTACAGGAGGAAAATGGCTCAAACAATTGTACCAGCAACATCCAACCATGATGAGGAATCATTAGAAAGCAGAATGGTGGTTACATTCCTCATGTCAGGACTTGAATCAATGGTTAGTAGAGAAGTTAAGTTTCTACATCATAAATCTGTCTTGGTATTTGCAGGATTACATCTGTATATTGCTTCCTGCTGGGAAGCAGGGAAAGTGGACTGTTGTATCTCTACTGTATTGTGTTGGCCAATGAGCTGTAACTCATTGCTTGTGATAAATCATGCTGTCAGTAATCTCATTTCTTCTTGTGGTGTGGTTGTTTTAAACATTATTAAAGAGTTATCTTGTCAAATAAATGGGAAGAGGTACCTGTATACCTGTACACTTAGGTACAGCGTGGTTGAAAGGCAGGAGTGTGTTTTGGTCTTTGTCATATGTAATGTAGCGTGAATAAATGGTTTTGAGTCTAATACCTTGTCTTTAGATGCTGTACCAACTCAACAAAACTTGTTCAGAAAAGACTTCTTTTTGTTGCCATAACATCTGTTTTTTAGGAATTATTCAATTGAGTGGCAGGCTTTACAGTTGTCTGGGGCTGTGAGTGGAAATGCCTGTTCCATTTCCTTGAAGTTGAGGCACTGTCCAAGATTTGGTTCTTTAAAATTGGGGTACCTTCTGAAGGGTAGATGCTGGCAGCAGTAATTCTTTTACATGGTATCACATACATTTTTATTAACTGTATCTTAATTATGGTAATAAAAGCTTTTTTTTTCTTTTTGTAGTGTAATGAGCTTTCCAAGTCCAAGGCAGAAATTGTCTGTATTGGTGTATATGCAAGACACTTTTTTGTAGTTGGAACTGAGAGAGGAAAAGCCTTTGTCAACTTTAGGGAAGATATTAAGAAGGATTTTACTGAATACTGTAAGTTTCAATGTTTTATTTTTATATATCACAAGCTGCATAATGTATATTGCATAATATTAATAACTTTGGGAGCAAAATTCTGTCTATCATGGCTGTGTGGTATAATTATGTTGGCTATGGTAAATCAAGCTGTTTAGGAGCATAAAAATGAGCAGTAACAGTGGTCTTGTTTGGAGTATTATTTCTACAATGGCTGGAAATGTTCATTTTTTCTTAGATAATGTGACAAACTAGTACAATAAGAAGGATTAGACTGTCCACCCTTATAAAACATCCTGCATTTCCTAGTGTGTGTTAATTTTTCTTTGTATCCCCTCCTCCAAACCATTTTTTTGCACTCAGGAAGACTGAGGAGAGCACTGAACAGGTAGAGCAGTACTTCTGTCAGCTCAGGCAGTCCTGGTTCTTCAGATCACTTCATGCCTTACTAAAGCAGACGAAATGTTTTGACAAGATAGTATTTTTTCATAGCTTTTTTAGATCACTTTTATTTAGTAGACAGAAGTACGCATCTGTACCGTAATGACTGAAAATTAAATCTGCATTACTTTTTGTTCCAGCTTAGGGCAAATTTGGGAGAGGACCTCTGAATAGGGTCCCTCCAGAAAGTAAATTTAAGCAGCCCTTCCCCCAACTGGTTTGGGAAAAAGACTTCCTTGGAGAAACGTGGAAAAACCTGTTTATTTAACAAGTATCTACAAATATAAAAAAATGAATAATATTAAACAATAAAACTTTGTGCTGTTCAAAGAGATGGTAAGTCCTTTTCATAGGGTGTAACTTGGCTTGCTCAGTCTCTTTATCAGTCCTTTCTGTGCTGGAAAGTGGAGTCCTATTGGCATGGACAGTGACTTTCTGTGCACACATTTACTGCAAGGAAGGTCACCACGATGTTGGGTTGTAACAGATCACTGATACAAAAATGTAGAATTGAAACCTGATTGAGGAATCACTCCTGTCAGAAGGGAACTTTCAGAAGAGCTTCCTGACTCAGAAGCACCTTTTTGGTCACCTGTTCTGGACTTGGAAAGATATTTACCCAACACCATGTGTTCCATCCCATCTGCCAGGGAGACAATGAGGCACTTCTGATAACTTACCATTTTATGTTTGTCTTATTTTTATGAATTACTGCCAGGCATTAAAGAGGACAGGCCTGCAGAACTGCAGAGAACAAAGACTACACCACCTGTAAACAGACAGAGGGTGGATGCTGAGGAGCTGGAGACTCTTAGAAAGTCTGTGGAAGACTTTTTCTGCTTATGCTATGGTGGGTGCTTTAAATTCTTCTGATGTAAAAAAAAATTATTCCATTTGGGAGGAAAAAACTGCATGATCTGAGCCTTCCAACTGCACTGATATTTATAGAAACTTTCAGTAGCTGTTTTTAAAAAATACACATATAATGGTTCTTGATGTGTTCTGTGGGATGTGATTTGAGATTATTGCACAGTGCATATTAGTGCCAGCAGTATTTGGCTTTCTGGGATTTGCATCTGTGAAAAACGAGATTCACTTAATAAATTATAAAAAAATTTAATATAAACAAAAAGACAATAAGGAGACAAAGGAAATAAAGCAAAGGGTTAAAATGGCTGGGTGCCTGGGGGTTTAATGCATATTCAAACTTTTCTAAGAAGCATTTTGCATGGTTACACCCTGAGCCCACCTCTTCAGAGCATGCTTCGTAAGGGTTTTATTTTTGCTGATCATCATTTTATTTGAATTGGATTTCCTTTCTTTGCAAGTGGTCAGTGCTGATAACAGTCTGGGCCCCTCATCCTGCCACTGGTGACAGCTGGGCTTCACTCTTTCCTCTGCCGAAGGCCTGGTCCTGGCTGCTGATAACAGCCTGATCTCCATTGTCTTTCTGCTGATAACAGCTTGAGCCCCACTGTCTTTGCCCTCTGGGGTTTCCTTGCTTTGTACTATGAAACTCCTTTAAGCTTAAAACTTGTTAGCAAGAAAAAAAGTACATACATAGCCAAAAAGTATTTAACATATAATATTAATCCTAATACTTGTGAAAGCAAATATCACAATAGAGATTTATAGCACATCCACACTTTGCTTTTGCAAATCCAAAGTTTTATGAGGGACTCATCCTTTTGCTAACTTCAGCAGTCTCAACATCAAAACAACCTCCTCTTTTTTTTTCTAGGTAATGCTTTAGGAGAGTCAGCAGCGGTACCTGTGCCATATGAAGAGATTCAGAGCAACCAGTCTGTTGTGATAGTGCAGGGTCTGCCTGAAGGAATCACATTTAAACATCCATCAAATTATGATCTTCCCACCCTGAAATGGATTTTGAAAAACAAATCAGAGATCTCATTTACTATCAACAGGTTAGTTGCTCTCTTTCTTGTGCTAAGAAGACAATTTGGGTTTGTACTTATTAAAATTAATTTTAATTTTTAATTAATTTTAATTAAATACATTGCAGACTGTTTCTCTTAAACAGAAATTCTTTCTGTAATGTACACTAACAAGTAATTAACAATGTATTTGCTAAAATAGAGTTTTTCTTCCCATATTTCCACACAGGCCTTTCCTGAAACCAGTGAACCACATAGGTAAGTTAATGTTTATTCAGACTAAACAGAAAAATATTGCAATTTGAGTTTGGATAGCAATATACATAGAGCATTTGGTCATGTCAATAAAGTAGCAAACTGTGCAGAAATTTCTAGACTGTGAGTTGTCTTACTTCTGGAGGTAAACCCTTTATGTGTTTGCCAGGAGCAACTCATTAGAGATTAAATTCATTCTGTTTCATCTTTGCCTTGATCAAGTTCATTCTACTTTATTCTTCATCCTTATACTGAATTTAGGTTTAATGTGAATTGTATTGTATCATAGGGGAAGGAGAAGTGAACTTACAAAGGACTGCTTTCAGTTTTTAGAAGATGCCAAGACTTTCCAGTGCTTGTGTTCCACTACCCAGCCAATTTTGGCATTTATATTTCATTTTAAAAAGTAATTTAATCTTCTGAAGTGGCTAGACATTGTAGTTCCTATGAAGGCCTCTATATATTAAAAATTCTGAGCTAAAGTGAGTTTTGTAAAACTCTACAGAGATTCACTTGTAGCTTAGGAGAAATCCCTTCTGTTCTTTTTATGGTATCACGTTCCTTTACTTGCTAAATGCCTAAGTGTGAGGATTTGTTTTATGAAAATGATGAAGCAATCTCTCTAGGAATGTAGTCAAAAAAGAAAGGTTTAATTTCTTAGGTGAAAGAGCCAGAAGTTGAAGCTTGATTAGTAAAATTAGAGATGTGTTGCCTAGGCTCAGGTTGAGGTCTAGAGATGGAATATTACAGAGATCCTGGTAATTATATAATTCTATCAAAAACACAAGGTATGTTTTCAGTGTGCTAAGTGATATTCAAAAAATGCAAGCTGTTTGTGTCTAGGGACAGTTTTATGGGATCTTTCATCACCTGGGAATAAGGAAAATATGCACATATGCTTGTAAAATGTGAACAGGCTTTTGCATTGTGAAATCAATGTTACATTTTCAATTTGTGTTAAAAGTAAAGTGAGTACAGGAAATTCAAATATTGTCTTTTAACTTTCAGAAGCTGATACGACAGATCCTTCACACTCAGTTACACCTCCAGGTGGAAGGTGAATTTAAAATAATGTAGATTTTTTTTTTTTAATCAACTATCCATTTTCATGTTGTTATCTTTGTCTTAATGTGCTTTTTCTGCCCAGTTGACCTTTGAATAACTTTTGCTTGCTTGGCATTATTAGAAGCATGATGCTCAATCTTCTCTTTCTTTTGATCATTATTTGTGAGGCAACTGTTACAGGTTAAAAAAAGTTTTTTTAGCTTCTCCTTGGTTTGATTAGCCCAATGGATGTTCTTAATTCACAGTTTGTTAGTCAGGGATAAGTTTGCCATGAGGGAGAACAGATGTAATGTTGCTTCCTTCCCCCTCCTCAATTTGAAAAATGTGATTTTTTTTTTAAATTAATAAATGAAGATATATCTGTAATACATCAAAAATTTGTTAATGTGAAAACAGGCATCAGTTTTCTGTGCTCCTGCATTTGTCTCTCATTAAATGCTAAACATGATCTGAATATTTGCATGCCTCAAAAAAATGTAGGAAATTTCAATTTTGAACTGATTGCTGGCAATTCAGTTGTGAAAAATCAGACAAGCCACTATGCAGGGCTTTTTTAATTTTGTAAAAATTTTCTTGTTAGAAAAAATTCTGAGAGACTGATTTTGCTTAACAAGCTATAAAGCTTGAAGAACTTCCCAGAAATCTAAGGTTTGTTGTTAATACTGTCACTCTGTTTGATTTGTTTATTTTTGTAGTTGTCCTCCTGTTAATGTGAAAACAGAACCAAGCAAGGATTCTGGTACGTTCAGAATTTTGCCTTAATTTGCAGGGAAAAAAAAAAGCCAGATTCTGTTCAAAAGACTGAACATAAGCAAAGATAAAAAGATTAAAAAAAAAAAAGAAAAAGTAGCAAAAAGATATCCTTGGTGAGATGGAAAAACTGCTCTTTCCTTGAAACTGCCCTTTTTCAGTAAAAGTTTTTATCAAATACTGAAGGCTAGCCAAATGCTTCCATTTCAAGAGAGGGAAAATTTTTAATACATTGTAGACTAAATTTATCTTTAAGCAATTTAAAGAAGAAGAAATTTCTCTCTTTTGTTTGGGTTATTTTGTTCTTATTCAAGACATCTTTGTCCCTAATGGGAAGCAGAATCTTGGTTTATTCGTTAATATTGCTAAAACATTGAAAATTAAAAAAAAAGTCCCTTTTTTAGGTAAAATAGAAATAAAAAGTTCATAAATAACAAGGTGTGCTAACTTGTCATTTAAAAATTGCCAAATTATTCCTAAATTGCTCTGCAGGTAGCAGATGATTCCCCAAGGCACCCTGGTCTGTGGCAGAGTAATGCTTAAATGTGTGCTGTGAGATAAAAGCATGGGTAATCCCATTAAAGCCACTGAGGCAGCAGTTGTGCTGGGAGATAAACTGGTGATAAACTTTTCCCTTTTGCTGGGTTGGGCTGCACTGCTCACTTTCCTGTTTGAATTTTTTATGTGTGGTCCAGCTTTTTGCTCTTGTTATTTGTGCTTCACCTCTTTAAATTTGTGGTTTAGGCACCCTCCATGGTTAAAGTTTGGCTTGACATACGCAAAGGATTAACTTGAATTTTTTTGCTAAGTCAGTCTCAGACTCTCTCCAGTCCTGCTTTCTAGGCAGTTTAAGTAATTCTCACAGAAAAGTGAGCAGGAGCTTTTCTAGGTCTTCCAGAACAAATGATAAAATACACTTTTTTCCTGTGGTAGCATGTAAAGAAGGAAGGGGCCCATTTAAAAAATATTCTTCAGACCTGAGACAGCATCTGCAGGGAAGCCCAGTTTGTAGGGAGGTATTTAATCCTAGATCCTGTCTGGGAATGACCAAACTGAAACCTTAAAAACTAGCAGGTCACTTTGTTACTGTTATTTTAGCTCAACAAATGTGTAATGTGTTTTTTTTTCTCTTTTTTCTTTTTCTTTTAATTTTTACTAGACACCAACGAGGATCTTGGTGGGTGCTCTTGTTTGTTTTGTTTTAAGAATCTGTTTATTACTAGTTTCCATATTTGATTCCTTTGTTGCTTTGACAGGAATTTCTTCCAGAAAGTCGACAGGAACACTGAAGCAGGAAACAGATGATCCTAACTACTATCAGTTTAATACTCCAGGTAATGATACTAATTTTCATATGTGTTTATCTCATGAAAGGATTGATTGCCTAAGTGTTGATTTCTCCATACCTCTCTCTGTACTAATTTTTGGTCATTAAACATGTAGTTACTTATCTCTGTTAGGATACAGCATTTCCATGCTGCTTATCATTTAAGTTATTACGAAGAATACCAAAAGACCTAAAGAAAAACTTCATCCCATACAAACACCCATATATGTGTGTTTGGTCTGAAGAGGTTCCAGCAGTCTTTTGAACTGCTTGATATATTTTTCTGAGGGTACAATGTGCAGACTCTATAATTGCCTCACCTCTGTGTATCCAGTTAACACATTCACCTCAGCTAGGAGAAAACAGAAATAGTTTTTTCTTTTTGTTGACATGAATAGTAATTAAGAAATTGTGATTATAAAATAACTAAAACTTTAAATTTATAATTTCAGCCTATGTATGATTAGGTTAATTGAATAATACAGAGAAACATGGGCAAGCTGCCTCACATCTCTCAATGGCAGTTACATGTTCAACAGTGAAGTGCCAAGCAGCACATCCCTTCATTTTGTAATATATATTATTGAGATAATATTTTCTGTATAAAGATTCTTCAGACTATTTTCTAATGTGCTTTAATAACCAACTATGGGGTTATAGGATCAGTATTTTCATCCTGGCATATCTCAAGTAACATACAAACATCATTCAGAGAGATCTCAACCATTGCATAGCAAAGTGTCACCCTTTGAGTGCAGAACTGGAAAGGTGTTAGGATTATCTGTTTTTCACATGTGTACATTGCCTAGCCCAGGAGGCTTACAGGATAGGCATATTAGTGGTTTACAGGCATGATTTAATGTGGTAAAAGTAGATACTGGTGTGAAGACAATCTAATAATTGTTCCTTCCAACACCAAGTCTTCTCATCCTTTTGCTTTTCATCCCCATTGTGGTTTTCTATTTCATGCATACAGATGATGTCAGAATTTGGCCAACAGCCCACAATGTAACTCAATGCCATCTGAAGACAGTCTGCACTGAAACAGCTTCTCTACAACATAGCATCCATTGCACTGTAGTGTGTTTGTCTGAGCTGAAAAAGTTATGCAGTATGCTTCCAGAGTGAGGTCTGAGTACATTTGATAGGGGGGAATTTCTGTTGCCTTTCACAGAACTCTAAACTTAAACCTTCTGATTGATGAAAAGAAATAAATATCTGTTTCTGAAAAACTGGTGCTCAATTAATAACTCCCCTTCTCCAGCTGCAGTGTAGCTGTCCAAAATGGCTTTTAGAACAAGACAGAACTGAATATATTGGTAGAAGTGATGGGGTGCTGTGAGCTAAAAGAGATGTTTTCTCTTTGATGTCAGGTCATGGTGACTTTAACAAGTAAAGCACATTCCCCTTCATTCTTCAAGTAGCTACCACTCTGATTCAAGCCAAAGATTGTCCAAACTATAGAGAGCTGTAAATTGTGCAGGCACATAGGTGTGTGGGTGGTGCTGCTGTACAAGAAGTCAGCTTTAGAAAAGTGCATTTATTCTGAGGGGTGTTCCTGAGTAATGATATATTCTGCCCTAGAATTGCCTTTGGAGAGATGTGCTACAAAATAAAGAAAACAGATAAGATAATCAATTTTGCTAAAAATAACCTACAGCAAAAGCCAGGCTAATCCATTTCTGAAGGAACTGAAGTGCTAGAGAATAGCAAACTGCTTCTGCCTTCCTGGAGAAAATGATTCACTGATAAAATTTCATGGTTATATTTTTTCTCTAAGTGCATCCTCTCAATGATCTGTAATGCTGATCAAAGTGCTGTGTGCCTGGGTGGCACACTAACTCTTCCTGTTAATCAAAGAGGGAAAATTATATCTGTAGGTGGATGTTCTTATGTTGGTAGAAGGTTGTACCATTTGGTTGTTGCCATGAGTTAATACTGAATTACTAAATTTAGAATTGTTTTAGCGTACACAGAGGAGTAAGAAGTAAGAGGTGCTGTAATGAAAAGTAAACAGCCTTGGAGTGTCATAAATTAATTGAATCCCTGTGAATTTATGTACTTAGTGTAGGTAGGAATTTTGAAGTCAAAGAATACTCCTAAGAAATATAAACTTTAACAAACAGGAAAAAGATCTAGCTGATTAAAATGTCATTGAAGAAAGGCAGAAGCATCAACATTTCTTTTTAAAAAATTAGTTTATTGGTTGAAAGTCTGCTGTTTAGCATGAGTCTCTTGACTGTTCAATAGTCCAAGAAATGCACCACTAACCGTATTTTTATTCTGTTGAATCATGTAAGTAAATATAAATATATATATATTTAATATTTAACACAGTCTTTACAAAGTTCAACATCACAGCAAGTATGAAGTGAGCACATAATATATGAAAGGAAAGGTTACTTGGGAAATTCCTCTATAGGCTGGAAATACATGTTTGTTGTGAGACACCCTTAAAAACTGTTCTCTCTGTTATAAAGCAGGCCCTTCCAAAACATCAGAGACAGATGAAAAAATTCCTCCTGGAATAAGTTACACAGGTAGATCTTTTGCTTGTATTTTCTCTCACATCCGTTTCAGAAATTGAGTTTTTGAATTTTGCTTTTCACAGTTTTACTATTTGATTTGCCATAAAATTGAGGTTATTGGAACTTAAACATGAAACAGAACAGAAATGAAAATTTTGGTTGCTTGAATTTCCAAGCAGAGAGATGTGTAAATGGGAGCATCATTTCTTCCTTTTCTAATTCAAAGAGGAGCATGAGGTTGATCACTCTAAAACCCTAGTTGTTTGTGTGAATTGCTATGTTTCTCAAGAAATTCAGTCTGTTTCATAATGGCTTATAAAGTTTAACAAAACTCTGCTTTCTAAATTGTGAGTGCAACTTAACTATTTCTTTCACTTCAGTGTGAAAGAAAAAAACAAAAAGGGAAAGTCTGTGTTAGTGCAAACAGTTCCTTACTGAAACTCTGTAGTAGCTGAAATACCTTTACAAAAATATTGTGCAATTTTTTTCAACTGTTTCCAGTTTATATTAAAAATACTAGTTTGTCCATTTGCAAAGACTAGAAAATATTGACCTGTTAAAATATTAACACCATGAATTTCATAGTAAGGTCAGAATGTTCCTGCTACCAAGAATTTCTAAGATGCAAAAGCAACCTTCTAAATGTTGTTCATGTGAACAAAGTAATTGTGGAATTTCTCCTGTGAAAATCTTTGTTTTAAATAGTAAGAATTTATAGATAGAAACACGATGCTTTTCAAAATGCACTTTACTGAGTGTTGATGGGCTAATCCTGCTTGGTGCACTCTGTCCCAAGAAAAGCATTGTGACCATGAACTTCCCTCCCATGTTCCATTGTTGGCCTTGCAGCCTGATATGGAAATCAATATAGTGCAGCAACTATGAGCCTGTAGAGATGGTAAAAAAATATATAATCTGTGGGGATATGCAGCCTTTGTTTATATTTTCAATAATCATGGGTAACAGAGGGGAAAATACTTATGTTGTTATGAACCCCTCCAAAGGCAAGACTATGGAATATAGCACCATCTCTGCACCACTGTAACCCTCACCTCCTTGCATTTGTCTGGAATTGCTCAAAGGCTCATGGTGATATGGGAAACATGGTATGCTTATGAAAATTAAGCATATGTAATATGCTTAAGCAAGTGAAGGGGATACAGGGATATATAGCTTGTTTAGCAATTTTGTAAAAGTAGGAAAGCAACTTGTAACAAAACACATAAGAATGTAACTTGTTAAGTAGAAACAACTTAGAACATGTAGCAATTAATTGCTTCGTAAAGGCTATAAAGATATAATGTGTGTTATAAAAACTCAGTAAAGCCTGGCTGAGGTATTGTGGAAACCCCACAAAACAGAGCCCTTGAGAAACTAACAGGAACCAGGCTCCTGGTTTTGGCCAGGACAAATTGACCTGGGAGTTAGGCAAACCTCCACTGCCCCTACCCAGAGATTGAGGTTAAACAGCAAACAAATGAAGAAGATGTCTTACTTCATCACAAAGAGCCCTGCCCATGACCAGCAGGAGTGGTGCCACAGAAGACTCACTGTAATATGTAGTGCAAAGTGGTGGAGAATGGGCAGAGAATAGGCAGACAGGGAAATGTGAGCTTGTGGGATCAATCTGTATTTAAACCTGAAACCTGTCTCAATCAGGTATGCTTGTCTGGTAAAAATTCCCCATGTGATTCCAGCTAGGAGTAAAACATACTTCTTTATAGTTTTAATTGTAAAGTCCTTATTCCACAACACAATGCTAATGTACCTTTGCTTCAATTTTTATTGCATGCTGTGAGTGGAAAAGGCATTTTTGGCAATGTTGGTTTAAATGCAAAGGCATGGAGTGCTTGGTGTAAAATCTAGTCCATGTCCATCATTCAGCAGTCCTGTTTTTCCCTTTCAGATTCCTCCCAGCAGGATGCATCAGAAACAAGTGAGGATTCTGAGGCTGAATTCACTAGTGGAGGTCAGTTCACCAGGTCATTGATTTCAGTTGGTTGGGCATCTTTCTGTCCAAAATGTGTTTTCCAAAGCTTGGAATTTGGAAATGACTGGCATGGAATGAGGAGGACCGTGTGCCAGTGTTGATTGTAGCATCAGGGTGGATTGGCACTCAAGGGGGAAGGCTTAACACAGGATTGCCAGCCCAGGGGGAGGGACAGAGAACATTCTGGATAAGGAGACAGGACTACTGAACTGAGAGGTGACAGAACATACCAACAGAACATAATATTTACAGCACAAAGAACACAGATGGGGTGCAACAAATGGTATTACTTTCAGTTAGATAAAAAAGGCAGTCTCTATCTACACAATTTATTTTGTGATTCATTTTGCTATTGCATGGTTGTTTTATGATCATGTGATATCCAGTCATGTTTTAGAAGACAATGTTGTTTTCCTTTAGAAATACAGAAGCAGCTTTGTTTTTTGCTATCTTGTGCTTTGCACAGGCCTTTTTGAAGGGACAAGTTGTTCCTTCACAGGTAAGAACAGGGACTTTCTAAAGTTACTTAGGTGAGTAATTTATTACAAAATGTGGTGCCCTGATGAGCACAGTTCCTTAATTCTGTTAGAGTTTTGAAATTCAAAGCAGTGTTCATGCTGCACACAAGTTCCTTGGAAATAAAAGCATTGGTTTGTTTATTTTGTTGTTTCTCAAAGCTGCTGATGATGATGATGATTACTTACATCCAGACAATAGACTGCAGAGCACCACGCCAGCTAATGAAGCTGCCGATACTGAAAGACAACCAGAAGAGTTCAGTTTTGGTAAGATGAAAATTAAAGGTGATTTTATCTCCCTGCTTTCTGTTATGGAAAGGTTTTGGGTAAATTTTTACTGCAAAAAAATTCAGTATGGTAACAAAAATAACTGTCACATCAACTGATTATTTAGAACCATTTTGAGAGAATTAGAGAAGGTAAAACAATTAAAAATACACAGCTTTCTTTTGCCAGAATAACTAAAATAGATTCCTTCATGCTACTTAATTTTGATATAGTTTCTGATACAATTACCTTCACTTTCTTTAACTGTCCTGTAGTTAAGTATAAATTGGTCTTTCTCACTCCGAGTGTTGATGGGCTAATCCTGCTTGTCTTGTTGGTGCATTGCAATGCAGAAAAGCATTGTGATCACAAATTTCCCTCCCATGTTCCATTGTTGGCCTTGCAGCCTGATATGGAAATCAATATAGTGCAGTAACCATGAGCCTGTAGAGATGGTAAAAAAATTTATAATCTGTAGGACAAGTAGCTCTCCTTTATATTTTTAGTAATCATGGGTAATTGAGGGGAAAATACTTATGTTATGAACCCTACAAAGGCAAGACTATGGAATTTCCTTCTGTCATAGCACCAGCTCTGCACCACTGCATGTGCAGTTTAGCAAGTGTAACCCTCACTTCCTTGCCTGTGTCTGGAATTGCTCAAAGGCTCAGGGTAACATATCTTTGCTTCTCTTTTTGTTGCATGCCCTGAGTGCAAGGGGCTTCATTGACAATGTTGGTTTAAATGCAAAGGCATGGAATGTTTGGTATGAAATCTAGTCCATGTCCATCATTCAGCAGTCCTGTTTTTCCCTTGCAGACTCCTCCCAGCATGATGCATTAGAAGCTATTGAGAAACCTGAGGTTGAAGTCACCATTGAAGGTCAGTTCACCAGGTCATTGATTTCAGTTGTTGGAGCATTTTTCTATCCAAAAGGTGTTTTCCAAAGCTTCCATGACTTGGCATTTAGTGAAGAGAGCTGTTTCCCATTGTTTACAATAGTTTGGATTGTGCACTGCTTGGTAAACAAAACCTGGGGGGTTTTTTTTGTTGTTTCTTAAAGATGATGATGATGACTACCTGGTCCCTGACAAGAGATTGCAGAGCAGCAAGTCAGCTAATGAAGCTGCCAATACTGGGAAAAGAAAAACAAACGAGCTCCATTCAGGTAAGATAAAAGTGAAAGATGATTTTCTCCCTGCTTTGTTTTATGAAAAGATTTTGGATAATTTTGTGCTGCAAAAAAAATTCAGTATGGTCGCAAAAATAATTGCCACATCAACTTATCAAGAACCTTTTTAAGAGAATTACAGACAGTAAAACAGTTTAAAATATACTTATTTTGTATAATGTTTGGAATGGAATGTTTGGTGTAAAATCTTGTCTGTGGCCATCATTCAGCAGTCCTTCTTTTTCCCTTTCAGATTCCTCCCAGCATGACTCGTCAGAAACAAGTGAGGATTCTGAGGCTGAAGTATCTAGTGAAGGTCAGTTCACCAGGTCATTGATTTCAGTTGGTTGGGCAGTTCTCTATCCAAAATGTGTTTTCCAAAGCTTACATGACTTGACATGGAATGAAGGGAATTATGTGCTAGTGTTGACTGTAGTTTGGATTGTGCACTGCTTGGTAAACAAAACCTGGTGGAGAAGTATTAGAAAACCACAATACACTGAAGCATATTGGAGTTCCTGGGCTGGTTTTGAAATGCTGCCTGACAGCAATTTGTATCTTGAGCATATTTTTGCAGTGTTGGTAATGGAAAATCCTCCTTGTTTGGAGAAGATGTTCTAGCATTCATTCATTCTGAGGAATCCATTGCTTTATAAACCCCCTGTAGTTGTATGTACCATTAGTAGTTAACAGCAGCTTGTGGGCAGAATGGTACTGGAACAGAAAGCTGTGCTGCAGGTGGTGTAGGTGAAGCCTCAAAGTGTCTAACATCGATGTTGACCTGTTTAATGAATTTGATTTGGATCCATTAGTTTTACACTGGTTTGAAAGAACATTTGAGCTCTTCAAGACAAACCTTAGGTGCTGTCTTTTGAGATCTACTAGTGGAATGATATTACTTCCAGTTACATAAAAAATTTAGTCTCAGTCTGCACAATTTATTTTGTGATTCCTTTTGCTGTGGCATGGTTGTTTTACGATCATGCAATGTCCAATCATGTTTCAGAAGACAGTGTTGTTTTCCCTTGGAAGTCCAGAAGCAGCTTTGTTTTTTGCTATGTTGTGCTTTGCACAGGCCCTTTTGCAAAAGTTGTTCCTTCACAGGTAAAAATGGGCTTTTTAAAGTTACTCAGATGAGTCATTTGTAGCAAAATATGGTGCCGTGATGAGCACAGTTCCTTAATTGTGAGTTTTGAAATTCAAGGCAGTTATTTGGCTGCACAGAAATTCTCTGGGCAAAATAACAGTGATTTTTTTGTTTGTTTGTTTCTTTAAGATGATGATGATGATGATGATGAGTACCTGCCCCCTAGCAAGAGACCGAGGAGCAGCAGCAGACGGCGGCTGACTAATGAAGCTGCCAGTAGTGGTAGAAGAAGAGCAAAAACGTTCAATCGCAGTAAGATGAACATTAAAGATGATTTTATCTCCTTGCTTTGTTTTAATAAAAGGTTTTGGGTAATTCTGTGCTTCAGGAGTGATGCATGTTACTACAAGCCTTCATTTGAAAGCCATGGGCTCTTTGTGGAAGTATTGCTGCAGTATAATCATCATCATAGGCTGTGTTGCTTTTTGTTATGTGATGTGACAACATAAATACACACACATGATGTTGGGATCTTCTGGTTGTGTTCTTTCCTAATCCATTGCATTGGTTTTTTCACAGAAATGCATCTGTGCACTTCAGTTTACTCTGGTTAGAGATGCTTTGCCTGGGATATTTTTGTGGTTCTGTACCTCTCCTTTATTCTGTGCTTTGTTTTGGTTTGTGGATATATTAATCTCTCTGCTTTTATAAGGTTCTATACTTTCAGGAGTATATTTTTACTTTATATTTTTGAAGGCAGTCACCAGAGTTCTGATAGCAGTGAAGGAACATGTGGAAATACATTTACAGCATTTGAGATGTGAATTTTTTTTTTGGTGAAGATTAATTGACATCAATGGATATGTTTTCACAGAAACCTTTCTAAAGATGTCACCTACAACTGAAATTGTGCATCTTCTCCAACTTCTATTTTTTGTATTTCCACCAGGTCATCTTTTGTGATTTTGATTTTGATTTGCTGTTAATCTCCCAAATCACACCACTCTGGGGCTTGGTATGAGCAAATTATGATGGGAGTCACCATTATTTTAGGTCATGAAAGGCATTTGTAAGGTGCTAGTCACACAAAGTTTAGTGGTTTGAAAAGCACATCATTGTCCTTCTGCATTTGCTCTGAGCACACAGCTCTGCAGCCTGAGTTGTGTGCATTTCTAGCCAGGTTTTGCTAGCAGCAATGCTGCCTCTTGCAAATGTCATTGGTTTTGCTTTGAAGCATAACTGTCATAGCACCATCTCTGCACTGCTGCTCACCCAGTTTAGCAAGTGTAGTCCTCCTTGCCTTTGTCTGGAATTGCTCAAAGGCTCATGGTATATTTGCCTCTCTTCTTGCTGTGAGTGCGAGGGGCTTCTTTGACAAGTTTGGTTTAAATGCAAAGGCATGGAGTGTTTGATGTAAAATCTAGTCCATGTCCATCATTCAGTAGTCCTGTTTTTCACTTTCAGGTTCCTCCCAGCATGATTCATCAGGAACAAGTGAGAAAATTGAGGTTGAGGTCACAGTCGATGGTCAGTACCCCAGGTTATTAATTTCAGTTGTTTGAGCAGTTTTCTATTCAAGATGTGTTTTCCAAAGCTTACATGGCTTGGCACAGAATGATGAGAACTGTGTGTCAGTGTTGACTGTAGTTTGGATTGTGCACTTTGCTAGGTGTTTTAGCATTCATTCATTCTGAGGACCCCATTGCTTTATAAACACCCTGTAGTTGTATGTAACATTAGTAGTTAACAGCAGCTTGTGGGCAGAATGGTACTGGAACAGAAAGCTGTGCTGCAGGTGGTGTAGGTGAAGCCTCAAGATGTCTTGTCTAGTACTGATAACTCTGAGATACAAACCTTTGCACTTATCACCTCTTTTTGTCATCTAAGTGTCTCTGAAGCTGCTAACCAGTGTCCTGCTGTTCTCATGGTAGGATCTTGGTAGAAGATCAGCTGTGTTTCTTGTATTTGTGAATTCTTGTCTTGTACCTGCTTTAAGACACTGCTGAGATTGGCTTTTGAAGTGCTTGCTTGTGGAATTAGACTAAGATCACCCAATCAGCAATTTAGAAAGGAGACAGGGCATTTGGGACAAAGTGGACGCTTTTGGCATTACCTTCTTTTTTTTCTTTCTTTCTTTCTTAAAGATGATGACCATGACTTCCTATTCCTTGACAAGAGTCTGCAGAGTAACAAGTCTGCTAATGAAGCTGGCAATATTGAGAGGAGTGATGCAGAAGAATTTAGTTTTGGTAAGATGAAAATTAAAGGTGATTTTATCTCCCTGCTTTGTTTTATGAAAAGGTTTTGGGCAGTTTTGTGCTGCATGAGTGCTACATGTTAGTGCTGGTGTTCATTTAGAAGCCATGGGCTCTGTGTAGAAGTATTGCTGCAGTATAATCATCATCATAAGCTACCTGTGTTGATTTTCATTATCTGATGTGACAATGTAAATAGACATTGTCTATTGGGATCCTTGGGTTCTGTTCTTTCCTGATCCGTTAGATTGGTTTTTCCACAGAAAAGCATCTGTGCACTTCAGCTAACTCTGTTTAAAGATGCTTTGCCTGGGAATTTTTGTGATTCTGTACCTCTCCTTTATTCTGTGGTTTGATGTGTTTTGGATTGTGGACACACTAATCTGTCTGCTTTTATAAGGTTCTGTGCAGTCAGGAATATGTTTTTTACTTTATAGAATCCAAACTTTGACAGTTTAAACTGTTGGTTTAAATGCAAAGGATGGAGTGTTTGGTGTAAAATCTTGTCAGTGTCCATCATTCAGCAGTCCTGTTTTTCCCTTTCAGATTCCTCTTTCCATGTCGCATCAGAAACAAGTGAGAAACCTGAGGTTGAGGTCACCATTGAAGGTCAGTTCACCAGGTCATTCATTTCAGTTGTTGGAGCTTTTTTCTGTCCAAAATGTGTTTTTAAAAACTACTTTACATGGCACAAAAAGAAGGGAATTCTTTGCCAGTGCTGACTGTAGTTGATGATGATGAACATGGTGTCGAGTCATGTTTCAGAAGACAGTGTTGTCTTCCTTTGGAAGTCCAGAAGCAGCTTTGTTTTTTCTATGTTGTGCTTTGCAAAGGCCCTTTTGCAAAAGTTAAGGACAGGGATTTTCTAAAGTTACTCAGATGAGTAATTTGTTGGAAAATTAGGTGCCCTGATGAGCACAGTTCCTTAGTTGTGTTAGATTTTTAACATTCAGAGCAGTTATTTGGCTGTACAGAAATGCTCTGGGCAAAATAATGTTGTTTTTTTTTTTCTTTCTCTCTTTCTTAAAGATGATGACCATGACTTCATATCTCCTGACAAGAGTCTGCAGAGGAGCAAGTCTGCTAATGAAACTGCCAATAGTGAGAGAAATGAAGCAGAAGAATGCAATTCAGGTAAGATGAAGATGGAAGGTGATTTTATCTCCCTGCTTTGTTTTATGAAAAGGTTTTGGGCAGTTTTGTGCTGCAGGAGGTGATACGTGTTAGTGGTGGTGTTTATTTAAAAGCCATGGGCTCTGTGTAGAAGTATTGCTGCAGTATAATCATCATCATAGGCTACCTGTGTTGTTTTTTGTTATGTGATGTGACAATGTGAATACACGCAGAGGAAGTTGGGATCTTCTGGTTCTGTTCTTTTCTGATTCTTTTTGTTGGGTTTTTCCACAGAAAAGCATCTGTGCACTTCAGTTTACCCTGTTTAGAGGTGCTTAGCCTAGGATTTTTTGTGATTCTGTACCTCTCCTTTATTCTGTGCTTTGCTTTGGTTTGTGGCTGCATTAATCTGTCTGCTTTTATAAGGTTCTGTGAAGTCAGGAACATGTTTTTTACTTAATATTTTGAAGGCAGTAAGGTGTAAAGGTATTCTGGTGTAAAATCTTGTCCGTGTCCATCATTAGCAGTGCTGTTTTTCCTTCAGATTCCTCCCAGCATGACTCGTCAGAAACAAGTGAGGATTCTGAGGCTGAATTCACTAGTGGAGGTCAGTTCACCAGGTCATTGATTTCAGTTGGTTGGGCAGTTTTCTGTCCAAAATGTGTTTTCCAAAGCTTACATGACTTGGCATTTAATGAAGGGAATTGTGTGCCAGTGTTGACTGTAGTTTGGATTGTGCACTGCTTGGTAAACAAAACCTGGTGGAGAAGTATTAGAAAACCACAATACACTGAAGCATATTGGAGTTCCTGGGCTGGTTTTGAAATGCTGCCTGACAGCAATTTGTACCTTGAGTGTATTTTTGCAGTGTTGGTAATGGAAAATCCTCCTTGTCTGGAGAAGATGTTCTAGCATTCATTCATTCTGAGGAATCCATTACTTTATAAACCCCCTGTAGTTGTATGTACCATTAGTAGTTAACAGCAGCTTGTGGGCAGAATGGTACTGGAACAGAAAGCTGTGCTGCAGGTGGTGTAGGTGAAGCCTCAAGGTGTCTGTCTAGTACTGATAACTCTGAGATACAAACCTTTGCAACTTAACACTTTCCTTTTTCATCTTAGTGTCTCTGAAGCTGCTTACCTGTGTTCTGCTGCTCTCATGCTAAGATCCTAGTAGGACATCAGCTGTGTTTCTTGTATTTGTGAATTCTTGTCTTGTACGTGCTTTAAGACACTGCTGAGATTGGCTTTTGCAGTGCTTGCTTGTGGAATTAGACTAAGATCACTCAATCAGCAATTTAGAAAGTAGACAGGGCATTTGGGACAAAGTGGACACTTGTGGCATTACCTTCAACATTTTACCTTGCAGCACAGCAAGAAATGTATAGGTGCAGGATATGTCAGTATGTGATACTGTTCTTGCTAAGTAAACTATACCTTTGGTGAGGTGGGCACATGTTTTTCTGTATGTGAAATTAGTTTTCTTTGTCTGCTCTAACCATTTGTTTTCTCTGAGATTGGAGGTATTGGTAACAGGGCAGAATGAAAAGCTCATTACCATGAGGAAGCTAGGGATGGACTGGGGAGTGACTGGCTAAGTAGCAGCTCTCTGGCAAATGGCTAGGCTTGCAGTTCTCCTGTGTGTGGTAGAGTTGACCTGTTTGATGAATTTGATTGGTGCCCATCAGTTTTACACTGGCTTGAAAGTGGGTTTAGAACATTTGAGCTCTTCAAGACAAACCTTAGGTGCTGTCTTTTGAGATCCACTAGTGGAATGATATTACTTCCAGTTAGATAAAGAAGTTATTTGGTATTGGCAGAATTTATTTTGAGATTCCTTTTTGCTGTGGCATGGTTGTTTTATGATCTGTGATGTCCAGTTGATTTTTAGAAGACAGTGTTGTTTTCATTTGGAAGTCCAGAAGCAGCTTGGTTTTTTGCTATCTTCTGCTTTGCACAGGCCCTTTTGCAAAAGTTGTTCTTTCACAGGTAAAAACAGGGGTTTTCTAAAGTTACTTAGGTGTGTAATTTGTTGGAAAATTAGATGCCATGATGAGCACAGTTCCTTAATTCCTTTAGAGTTTGGAAATTCAGAGCAGTTATGTTGCACAGAAGTTTAGAGGGCAAAATAACTGATTGTTTTTGTGTGCCTTTAAGATGATGACCTTGATTATGTACCCCGTAAGAAGAAAGTGAAGAGAACCAAGTCGGCTAATGAAGATGCCGATAGTGAGACAAGTAGAACAAAAGAGTTCAATTTTGGTAAGATTAAACTTACAGGTGATTTTATCTCCCTGCTTGAAAAGGTTTTGGGTTATTTTGTGCTGCAGGAGTGCTACATGTTAGTGCAGGTCTTCTTTTAAGAGCCATGGGCTCTGTGGAGTGTTGCTGCAGTATAATCATCATCATAGGCTGTGTTGTTTTTGTTACGTGGTGTGACTACGTAAATACACACAGAGGAAGTTGGGATCTTCTGGTTGTGTTTTTTTCTGATCTGTTAGATTGTTTTTCCACAGAAATGCATCTGTGCACTTCAGTTTACTCTGATTGGAGATGCTTTGCCTGGGATTTTTTGTGATTCTGTACCTCTCCTTTATTCTGTGGTTTGGTTTGTTTTTATGGACGCATTATTCTGTCTGCGTTTTTAGGTTCTATACTTTCAGGAATATGTCTTTTTTTTTTTTAGTTTTTTGAGTATTTGAGTTTTTATTTGGAATTCTGTAAATTTAAGTAAATATTAAAATTCTTATGAATCTTCTTGTAACATGGTTTTTGCATGACAGGTGTCAATTTTAACAAAAGAGACTGAAATTTTGAGAGCTGTTCTTAAGAGATCATTACTACCAGTAGGCCATTGAACATGTGTCATTTCTTTTGGCTTGGTGAGGAGAACATAAAGACAGCATTTCTAGAGGAGAATATTGGGGAGTTGGTGCTGAAGAAGCCTTTTATAGATATGGTCTCTCAGTAGGAAAATTACCTAAGCTTTGATCGCCAGCAGTTTTGGAAGTGAAGAAATACTGAGTTTGATTTCAGATGGAGAGGAAAGGGAATAAAGTACCAGGATGACAGAAGTTTTAGTTGAGCTTGCAATATATAATCTCTAGTTTTAGACTATCTGAGGGCTTACCTGCTGAATGGCTCTCTGAGTTGACTTAATTCATCTTCTCTCTGTGCTGTTTTTAAGAAAATTTCATTTTGAGCTAGCCAGTGGCCAGTGTGCAGTTAGATTACAGTTATTTGCATCTCATATTCAGATATCTTTATTTCTGAGCTTCCTAAATTGTATTAAAGATATTGCCTCAAGTTCAATTTGAGGTTCACATATAGAAAGTGGCATGTCTCTATTGTATTGCAGGATCTGGGTAAAACACAAAATTAATGTGAGAAGTTTTGGGGAAAGACCCTTCATTTGCTTATGTCTTTCATAGAAGGCCAGACAACATCTTGTACCATCTACAAAAGAGTTATGGAATTTTCCTAAAAGCATGGAGATTGTACAAAAAACAGTTTCCTTTTTTTTCTGAATGTATCTATGTATTTTGAGGTGTAGTCTGTACTGTACTCAGCAGGCATCTGTTTGCAAGTGAGCACTAAAAGTACACACTTCATATTTTATTTAGTGGTAACACAGGTTTTACAAGAGATTCTGTTTTGTTTGTTGCCTGACATGTCCTTCTCTTTTCTTTGCAGACAAATGGAACGTACGAATTTCAGACTTGAGAAGGGAAGTTGAAGAGGTGTTTGAAAAAAGATATGGTATGTGTTACACACCTTTCTGAGTCATTGCCTGTAGTCCTTTGGCATGCAAGCTCTTTGGCATGCATCTTGTTGTTGGCTCAGGAGCACACCAGAACTGACAGCACTACAAGGCTAGACACTGTTAGAAGATGTAAAACTGAGGAAAGTAGCTTTTTTGATGAGCAGAGTAATTTCAAAATGGGATATCTGTGTTTGGCACCAAAGTGCAAAGCTTGATTTTATTTTTCAGTTGTGCTCAGTCTCCTGGAGCACCTGCATACTCACATATCTTGGGCACCCATATTTGAGAGAGCTGTCCTTTTCTCTGCAATTACTGAGTCCTTAAGTGAAAGAATCTTTAGAATGGCTCTGAAGAGAGGCTGCCCCTCACTGATTGTTCATTTTTGATTATGATTGTTTTGCACTGAAGCAGAATTACATATGTTAATGGCTCTTGGAAGGAAAAAGCAGCAGATGTGTTAGACTTTGGAATTTGTCTCCAAATGCTACACTTAGATATATTTTGTGTCCACATATCACAAAATAAAACAGCATCAGCAAAGATTTAAAAATAGATGCTGGTGTGCCTCTCCTGCAAAAAGTGGAAGTGATTCAGAGTTACTACATATTTGGGATGTGACTATCATCTGACATTTAAACAGCCTGCTGAAAGTAACTTGCACCCAGGAAATACAGTTCAGAATCTGATTCACTGAATTTTAATTGCTCTACAAAGGAGCATTGTTCATAGTGAATTGCCGTAGCTTCAATTTTGATGTTTGCACGTAGCAAAGTTAGTTTAAGAAAATTAAGAAAGTTAAGAAAATTTCAGAAGTAGACACTATGAAATGAGATGAGAATCACTGTACTCTAAATTTGCCTTAGCTTGATTGTTCTCAAATAATTTTTTACATCTAGTTTCCATATCAAAACAGGAGAATGTACCAAACTATGCAGACCAGTCATGTGGTAATAGAGAATTCTTGTTGCATGGCCTACAAAATGAATGTACCTTGTGCATATGAAGAAATCAGCCCTTCTGGTATTGGCAAACTCTTGTGTCATTCTCCAATATTTGCTAGCCTGATAGATCTATTGATAATAGTGTGATCCTCATAACTTAAAGAAATAAGTTGAGGTTATTTTCCAGCTGTGGCTGAGTTAGTTTCTTGCTTTTCATTTGTTTCAAAGATTTCAATAGTAGGGCCACGCTTTTTTCAGCAGTGCTAGAAGTGTATTTTTAATTTTGTTAGTGGTTCTTTGGATTTCTAAAATACATGGGAACTTAAGGAATTCACTGAAAAGAAGGGATGAGTGCCCCTACTCCAAGGCCTTAATGACTTGTAAGCCAATAGTAGTAACAAATAATAACAGAGCTAGTAAACTGAAACATGCTTGGTTTATCATTAAGTCTAGATAACTTCATCTTTCAAAATGCTCTATTAATCAAAACCAAAACAGTGAGAATCTTCACTCTAGCAGGTGCAGTCACTGTTATTAAATGTTTACATAAAGGGAAAAGAGGGTGATCTGCATATGTATGCAGGACTGCAGCTTGTTTACTGTGAATCAAAGTGATTTTGCTATTAAACAAAGTCCCTCACAACATGAATGTTTGCATATTTAAATGTGCTGAGAGGTTATTACCTGTATGCTAATTATAATGTTTATCAGATTAATACCAAACAGGTAACTGAGTAGAGCCACAAGCTAGTCTAATATTTTTATTCTCCTTTTTCCTTAAAGCTGAAGCTATAAAAGCAGAAGGTCCAGTGTCTATCCCATATGGAGCGTTTCAGTCACATTCAAAACACTTGGTTGTGGAAGGGCTGCCAGAAGGGATTCCCTTCAGACGTCCGACCACGTACGGCATTCCCCGACTGGAGAGGATACTCCTGGTAAAGGACCAGATCCGCTTTGTGATTAAAAAGTGAGAAATTCTGCATGTTTGTCTCTACATTATTCACTGTTTTCTGCTGGTTCCACTTTGCTTCATGTTTCTGCAAGGAATTCCAAACTGGTTTCTACTTTATTTACAGTACTAAATTAATTACATTAATTTACAGTGCTAAAGAGTAGTTTTTAGTTGATGTTCATGTCAATAAATTCAGCTTATCAGACCAGTGGAACACTCACAGTGGTGGTGGAGAGATCTCTGGACAGATCTCTCCAATATTATGGACCTCTTGTCAGGGGCAGATCTCTTTGTACTGTTCAGATCTCTGTACCTGCAGCACATGTTGAAAGCCATTGACTTTGATCCTGTTTGAGGGTCCTGGCCTAATTTCAGCTTATGCTTTTTTAAAAATTTGTTGGAATATTTTATCAAGGTGTCTATGGCTGTATTTGCATAAAGCATTTCCCAGGGCAAGCTTGAGGCCAACATAAAACTGCTGGTTCCTGTGGTTTAGTTGGATGTGTGTCCTTGGTGTATCTGGAGGTAGATCAGGTGGTGAGCATGAAGGAGGCCTCAGATGGAGACTGACTGAAGTTTAAGGGGAGCTTCAGTGAGTAACAGCTGATGTTTTCCTGTGTTTGATCCAAGAGTATTTGAGATGGACAGGAATCTGCTGATTGCAATGGTCAGGCTCAGAACTGGGGGTGGTGGCAGCCCCTACCTCTGTGTATGCTGCCTTTACCATGGGTGGCAGCTGCTTACATCTGACAGGAACACAGTCAGTTTCTATCATCCAAATACTTGCAGATAACTAGAAAAGAGGAAGTGTAGATCTACCTTTTGTGTCACATCAGATATAGTACTTAGATTGAATTATATATGCAATGCTGGCACCTGCTTTTGTCAAACATGTCTTAGTTGTTAACAGAAATTAATTTATGGTATTCATTGATTTTGAAATGTGTAACTAGAGCAGCTGAGAAACTAGTTTGGCTCTGTGGGAAACATCAAAATGTTTAATTTTTTGTTTGTTCAGCTGTGGATAAAATTATATAAATTTTGGAAACAGAAGTGTCTGCTTTGAAGTTTACTTTTTTGAGATTAAATTTTTTATTCAGATCTTTGTTTCTGATTAAGTGTATCTTAGAATTAAGTTTAATGGAACCTGTATGTTACCATGAAATGTTACAGCTCTGGCAGACATGGGTATTGGGCATGAAAAATACTTTGTCAATGGAGTTCCAGTCAGCTCTTAAGATATTTCAGTGTTAGCTGGAATTTAGTGCTGGGATCATGATGTTCCCAGGGAAGTTTTTCAGTTCTCATCCTTCAATAAGTACTAACTGGAGGCTGTAGCTGGAGGCTAGTTTTTCAAAGTATCTGTCACTGTTGAAACATGTATCTTAAATCTTTCAGGCCTGAACTTCTGAGATCAACAGATGCTCCCGTGGACAAGGAAGGTTCAGAAGGTAAGTTTTCAAATCTGTGAGTTGTACAAGCACAGTATGATATTCCTATTTGTCAGTCTTACTGGCAGCTACAGTTTGCTTTTACTAATAATACATTGCAAGCAGTTGCTCTGGTTTTAAATTTTCTTTTGCTGTAGAGTTTTCCATTGGTTATCCAAGCTAGTGTTACTGTCAATGGATTTGATTCAGTTTGGCAGGAAGAACAATGACCTGGCTAGGTGTTAATCCTAAGATACAGAGAAAAGGCATTGGTTTTCACAGATAGAGTGTATTGGATAGGGAAACTGTACCATAGAATAATTGCTTTTATATGGGATTTTCCAAAGTTAGATTAACTGAAATTCAGCAGTGAGCATAGTGACATTTATTGCCATAGGATCTGATTTCCATGGAAAATGGGGCTACATTTGCACACAGTGGTGCAAAGATAATGCATTCCAACCACTTTTCTAATCAGGTTTCTAATGCTTCTTACATGTCTTGCTTTCATTGGGTGCCCATCCAAAGGCAGAAAAAATGACCATGTTAAAATAAGACTAGAGGAACTGCACCCATGAACTCATTTCCTTTCAAGTTGGTAGAAAGAAGTTTAGCATGATGATGATGATGAAGGTATTGCAGTTTTCAGGCCAATACACTGTGTGTATTTTGTAGCAAGAGTGATGTCACTGGTTCAGTGGAGTTTTGTTGGTTGTAATATTCTGTCATTATTTTATGATTGTTTCTTCTAATTCCACATTAAATCCATACTTCTTACATTATATAACACAGCATTTATGTGTTAATTGAAAGTGCAGGATGATTATGCATCATATAAAGTGAACAACTGAAAATATAACCAAAATAATTAGGGAATGTTGGTTTTGTTCTGTGTCAGTCTCAAGTACAGTGAAAGAGGAGTGGTATGCCAGAATCACCAAACTGAGAAAGACAGTAGATCAACTTTTCTGTAAACAGTTTGGTAAGTACAGTATTATTATTTTTTTTTCTTTATGGCTTTGTGTTTCTCAAAGGTTGCTTTCATTCCTTTGAATGTCTACATGAATGAGACCTTTGTTCAGATTTTCTTTTCAAGTTTTTTTAAAATTCTAGAAGTTCAGTGATAAAGAATGTTTTAGTTTACTGCTTATACAAGGTAAATTCATAGTTTAAAAATAATTACAAGTCTTACATATACAACTCTTCTGATTGTTCTTGATTCCTTCCTATTTGGACTTTTTTCCTTTGGTGATGAATAAAACAGACATTTCTTTACATCCACTGCAATATCATCATAATCAGTATTAAAACGTTTCTGTGTGAATTTTCATGTTCTGTCCAATATGAAAAAATAGTCAACTTCATAAGAGCTAGAATAAAATTTTTCATTATACTCTATAACAGATTAACAACTTCAGATAAAACAAATATATTATGCCTCAGTGAGCAGTCCAGTCTGGTATTGTGACTGCCCAACAGCAACATTATACAGTATGGCAAATGTTTTACATGTTTTATGTGCAGAGACTTGGGTTCTGTTGGATTTAGATGTCCTGCATTGTTCCACATTTTAAGATCACAGTTGCAACAGCCTGAGGAACTGGTATCAGCTGGCTTTTAATGAAGGTTGATTGGCCAGTCTGTCCCATTACTGGATGTGTTTTGTTCCAACAGCCAAGGCTTTGGGGAGTGATGAGCCCAAAACTGTTCCATACAAGAAATTTGAAGCTCATCCAGCTGACCTTTATGTTGAAGGGCTGCCAGAAAATGTCCCCTTTAGGAGTCCCTCCTGGTATGGAATCCCTTGCCTTGAACAAATAATTCAAGCAGGCGACAGAATAAAGTTTGTGATCAAAAGGTAAGTAAAAAAAAACATGGAGGGTTTTTTAAGGAAGAGTCCACACAAACACCCAAGTGTAATCAAGCATTTGGTTTCATTAAGTTGTGAAGCATTTGGTCTCTAGTTACCAAATAGGCAAATTAAATATTAGTGGGCACTTGCAATCCAGACATATTTCAGAATATGTTTTGCATATCTGTTAGCATGTTGACAAGCATGAAAGACAAAATAGAAAAATTCAAAGTCTTCAATTCATGTCATAATAGGCAGTAGGATTTAATTTATATCAAGAATTATCAGATTATTGTGTTCTGGTTGCAGGCCAGAGCTGCTAACTCACACTTCAGTCGAAGTTGTTCGCTCCAGGTCGAGCGTTCAAGGTAAGACAGGGGATGTCTCCCAAGTGGGAATGGAAGGGTTTGATGGGGAAACTCATCCTGATCAATGCAGCACTTTTCAAGAAGTAACCCATGTGTGATGAGTGTGCTGGCATATTCTTCATGAGGGTTGGAAGGAATAAACTGATCACTGTGAATGTGGATGGCTTCCTGGTGCAGTCCCAGCTTTGAATAACTAGACTGGGTCACCTTCAGAGCCCCAGAGAGCTGGAGTTACTGTCCTGGCCTGAATCAAAGGTCTGAAGTCCCTTGGGATTTCACACCTGACCCTGGGTTCTTTCAGGTCTCTGTTGGTAAGGAACTCCAGGGACTTGTTGAAAGTATGATGTGCCTTTAACAGGGAGAAGAATCAGTTTGGGGTTTATTTCTGAATGCCCTGAATTGAAGTGTCTTGGTGCTTTCTTACTACAGGAATGTGCAATCCAGATCTCACTGGGTTTTTTAGGAGAGGAAAAAAAAAAAAAGATGGGATATGATTTAATAATCATGCAAGCAGTAATCAGATCACATCATCACAATGTATTGTGGATTTTTTTTGGATTTTAGGAAAAAACTCATATTCAGTAAGAGGGTAGTTAAATAGAAAAGGCTCTTTTTGTTGAGCAAAGAGGAGGCAGCATCAAGTTTGGGTTTGCTTCAAAGTAGTAGTAGTAGCTAGTACTAGCAGTAGTAGTAGCACTAGCACTCCTATAGTTGGCTTTTATTTAAAATAGAGAATAGGACTGAAGATGATATTTTTAAATACTAATCAAAATGTTTAGCAAAGCATTCTTTAAATCCTCATGTTCTACTCTAAACAATGTTATTATACACTATGATTAATTAATTCCAGTTTTGTAGGAACCACTAAAATAATTTCTTCCTGCATCTGAAGAACAAATTGTTCTATTAGGGTCAGTGTTTGAAATTTGAAACTACATTTAAACAGATTTTTCATTATGTAGAGGTAATTACATGTATCATTTAAGCTGCTATTAGTAATCCTTACTCATTTTTGTGTGTCCCTGTCTAATCAGATGTAATTGTGGTGTTAGTTTCCATGTTCTTATGTTGAAAGAACATAAGAACAGAGGTACATGTACCTCTGTATCTAGAGCCTGGATGATTCTCTGACACCTCTTTCTGGTTTTCAGCGAGAGAAGATTGGAATTCTAAGATTACAAAGCTAAGAAAGGAAGTAGAAGATTTATTTAGTGTGAAGTTTGGTAAGTTAAATGCTAAATGAACTATTCTGCAATGCTGCTGCATTTTAAAACTCCTCTGTTTTAATGCTACTGTATTTACTTAAGCATCAGAAGTATACTAGGACAGATATGGAAATCTTGACTTCTCTTATCTGTGTTTTACTTACTCTTTCCTCTAACTGACATAAATGTTTTTATAACAGCATCCTAGGCACTAATTTTTCCAGTTGTGTGATAAGATGATTGCACAAAAGCTTTTGGATGAAAAGAAGTTCTCAAAATAAAACATCAGGTACTGCAGGCCTATATTAGATACTATCTATAACAAGATGGGCCAAGTTCCTATTTGCAGTTACTCCACAGAAAATAATAGGGAATCTGTTTAAATATATTTAAATATTTATGGTTTTTTGCAGGGTGCTTGCTAAATTTGGGTAGCAGAGCTTCTATAAGACACGATTCCTAAAATCACTTGAGATAAAATTCCACCCATTTAAGTGTGCAATCTGTCATTTAATCTTTCTTTTCAGGTGAAGCTCTGGGGCTTTCAGAGTCAGTGAAAGTTCCCTATTCTGTATTTGAATCAAACCCTGAATCCTTGGTCGTTGAAGGCTTGCCAGAAGGAGTTCCTTTCCGGAGTCCCACATGGTTTGGAATTCCACGCCTTGAAAGAATCATCCGTGGGAGTCGCAAAATCAAATTTGTTATTAAGAAGTAAGTTTATGATCCTGTTATTTTTACCTCTGATTTTGAAGTTATTTGACTTTCTTCCCAGCAACTCTAGGCTTTAAATGCTACCTAAACTCTGGTTCTATGAAACACAAATATTTTGCACATATGTTTTATCTCATGCAAGGACATAGTTTCCTCATTAAATTTCTATAGATGTATAAATTGTGTAGATGTATAAATTGTCATGCATCAAGAATTGAGGAGGTAAAATGGTCTTGTACGTGGAAGTTTTGTTCCTTCTTTTTTCTGTTATTTATTTATTCTTGAAGTAAACCCAGAAGAAAATTGCAGAATAGAAAATACAGCTTTATGTTTTCTGGTTTTTTTGGTGGTTATAGTAGATGGAGAGTCATCAATGCTTCTAATAGAATTTCATTGTAGAGAACTGATGTTATGTGAATTAGAACTCAACTGAATTCCAAGAAATTGGTAACATTTTGCTGTATGAGTTGTCTTGCAATTGATTTGATTTCTGTTCAACTTCTAGGCCTGAGCTTATCAATTCCCATTTGCCTCTAAGAGTGGTTAATAAACTAAAGAAAAAAGGTAAACAATTAAATATTATTTGCTGCCATCCATTTGTAAATACTTCATTTCTGCTTCCTTAGTAGACTGAGGCATCTTCATGGTTGAAAAATACAGGTTTTCTAAATAAAAAGCATTATTTAAGATGATCTAGCATAGTAGCTCTAAATCTGCTATTATTTGAGAAAGACACTCAAACCATAAATGTACCTGCAATTTTTAGCTTACTGGACTATTTTAGTACAGAAAATGGAATTTACTCAATTTTGACAACTATTTTTAACTGAGAGCTGTGAACTTCAGTAAATAATAATAATAATAATGGTGTTTTATAAAAGAATAAAAGAATCTTTTATCTGTAGAAAATTCAGATTTTAAGGTTTTTTTGGGTTTTAGACAATAAAAAGTACCAAAACTCTCCTTCACAGTAAGAAAAAAGTCTTTGTTTTTAATTAGTAGAAAATCTAGATGTGCTTTTTTCAAGAGCACTTAACCTACTTTTCAAGATTTGTGAGCATCACTGTATTGTTCAGGTTTTACTCTACTTAGTTTAGTCTGTTAGAATTCTTAGAATACAGCTGTTCCTTTGTTAGGTGTGCAGGATTTGTGCTTTACACCTTGTGTTCTTTTGGCTTCCAGATGTTAGTCCAAGGAGTTCCAGAAGGTCACGAAGTTCATCAGAAAATTCAAGTGTCGCAGAGATTGAAGTTACTGTTGAAGCCAGTATGGAAGAAATATTCTTCTGATGTTCTTTTATTACATTCTTCTGATGTTTTCTCTTCTTCTAAGCTTTCATAGCCCATAAGTAGCACACAGCTCATGTAGCAAACTCTGTTCCACTTGAAAGCTCCAGATCTACTTCAATATAGAAACAAGTTTATTTTTCATTTCTGAAACAAACTGGATATTGTGTAGATGATACTTAGGTAAAATGTTGGAGTTTGGCAGCTTGCTTGGGCTATTATTCCAAACAGAGATGTGGGAGCTGATGTAGTCCTGAGCAGAGAAATGACAGACTTTGTCAGTAGTATTAAATGCTTAAATACAACTCTAGAGCTTCTTAAAGGCTTTTTTAAAATTCTACTCTTGATTCAGAATTGAAGATTTCTCTAGCAATCAAGTTTGATGAATTGTCCTTTTTGTATGATGCCTTGCTTTTGCTCTCTGCATTTTATGTGTAATGTCTCTTCATAGGTCCTACTAAAGCACAAACAAAAGATGGTCAAACTAATTCTCAAACCAATGACTTCAGGCAAAATGGAAGAGAGTTTTCTTTTGGTAAGTGTTGGGGGAATTAACACACATGCATTCCTTTAATGTTGGTATGGAACATCCAGGTTGCATATCAGGTATACTGTTGCTCTTAGACCTAGGCTTTTTTTTTCTTTTTTAATCTGCAACTTTTTTAAACTTCAGACTGAGCTTTTAGTTTTGTAGACCAGCACTAAGACCCACTTAGTGCAGCCACAAGTAAACCAGTTTAGTAATTGCTCTGATGGCTGGCAGAAACAAAATGCCCATCTAGATGGATATTTAATCTCACCACTAAAGTAGAAACTGCTAGAGATTAAAGTTCTCAGGGAGAGGCAAGTGTTTCAGGGCTGTGTCACTGAACATATGAGGAACTTTTTGCCACTATTATGGGTGCTGGATCAGATGAGTAAATTTTATGCTATCTGATATTGTTTTATGCTATCTGATAGTAAATTTGGATCATTCTCAGATTAATTTCACTTTTAATCACCTTTGCTTTATCTAGTGGCAATATCTTTCAAAGCTTCAGGAAAATGAGGATTGATGTGAATATAGTTTTGCAGGATGAAAGCCATTTTGCACATTTTTGCACAGTAAACTGGTTATCAAGCATAATAATTTATAAAACATTTATTGAAATGTTATCCAAAGACTGATTCATTGTGTGAGTGTTGTTCTAATTCTTGCAATTTCTTCCTGGCAGAGGCATGGAATTCCAGAATCAGTACCTTAAAGCAGAAAGTTGAAAATCTTTTTAGTGAAAAATGTGGTATGTTTATTGATTCTTTTTTACTGGGATGCCTTTCTTGTGAACATGCAGTTAGATGTATGAGGGGTGTTCATATGTTCATTCCAGTGCTCCTACAATCCTTTTATACATTCCTGTTTCCCATCTGAGTTCCTTCTCATGTACTTGCAATCCAGTGTCATATTTCCACTAGTTATTTTAGTTTGGTTTGAAAACAGAGAAGTTCTAGTTGGATCACAGTTTTTTTAGTGATCCACAGACAGAGTGATTCCACATACTGGCACATCACTTTAAGCTTTCATCACTCTGCTTATAAATGGGACTTTGTATGTCTCTGCATGACTCAAAATGGGTTATGGGTGGTTTCTGGAGAAATGTGCTCCATTGTATTCCAGCATTTCTTCTTGTGCAGGCTGTTTGGAAACTAGTGACTTTTGGAAGTAATGGCTTCTCATTACTCAGATGAGTGTGGGTTTTTGAACAAGAGCAGTGATCTCACCTGCCCTTGGCGCTGTTCTCTAGAAGAGAAAGAGGCAGAATGCATTGCCTTCATACAAATAGGATAGTCTTGTATGCAGACCAAGCCAGTGGCATTAGCTGGCTGCAAATTACTGATTTTCAGCAAATTACTGAAATACGAGATTTACTGCAACAGGATGAGTTAGGCTTGAAGCTTAATTTTCTTCCTGCATACTCATAACTGTCACCAGAAAAGGCAGAGCCTGCAGGTTCTACCTAATTGAGTATGTATGTGCCAGCTACTCTATCCCATTTATACCAGAGGTATTTTATTTCTGTGCACAGCCATCACCTAACTGGTACCTCTGTTGCATTCCAGGGCAAGCTCTGGGACTCAGTGAGCCAGTGAGGGTGCCATATGCACTGTTTGATTCCTTCCCAGAGGATTTCTATGTGGAAGGACTACCTGAGGGAGTGCCCTTCCGCCAACCTGCGACTTTTGGGATTCCAAGACTAGAGAAGATCCTGAGAAATAAATCTAAAATAAAATTTATTCTTAAAAAGTAAGTCTCCCATATGGCTTTGATAATCTGTTCTGTGAGAATTGAAATGCAGATCAAAAAATGAAATTGTGTTGCCAAGTTGCTAAATCATTCTATAAAATACAGACTAGAATATTTTTAGTACTTGAGGAAATGGTTGGAAAGCTGTGCAAGTGGAACAAGATACAATAATCTCTTTGTTCTGAAAGACTTACAGACTTTGTAGTGAGAGGAAGAGCAAGGCCATATTTCTTAATCCATGACAATTATCATGTCACTGGTTTAGTTCCTACTGCAAGGAGAGCTTATGGGCTACTCTTAAAGCTTGCTGGTTGTTAATAAACAGATTGCTGAGAGTGGAGGTTATTTTAATAAGGGCTGTAAGAATTTTCCTTCTTTTACCTAGAACAGGTTTAGATACTCCTGTGGTGGTGCAGAAACAGTGGCAAGAGAAGTTACAAGGTCATGTAGTGATAGAACAAGAGAGAATGGCTTTAAATTGACAGGGTGCAGGGTTAAATTAGATGTTTGGAAGAAATTTTCACAGGGTGGCCAGAGCAGCTGTGGCTGCCCCATCCCTGGAAGTGCCCAAGGCCAGGTTGGATGGGGTTTTGAGCAACCTGGTTTAGTAGAAGGTGTCCCTGCCCATGGCAGGGGCAAGAAACTGGATGGGCTTTAGGTTCATTCCAACCCAAACCAGTTTTGAGATTCTGTGATTCTGTGAAGTTATAGAGCCTCTCAGTCACTGCATTCTTCAGAGGATATCACTTAGTTACCATTCTTAGAAAATAATGTTGATGTTATAACTTTAGTATTATATGTAAAATGTTCAATCTGTTTGCAGGCCTGAGATGGTTGAGGAAGCTATCAAAGAAGAGGCTTCTACAAGCCCCCAAGGTGAGTTTTGCAACTGCTTAACTTTCTAGATAACAGTTTATTTCAAGGGTTAAATTAATTATGAGAGAAGCATGGTGTTAATAAATTCATGAAATATTTATTCTACAAGCAGGTGCTTGGTTTATTTACTTGTTTGTTTTTAAGATGGAAAAAGCACTTACTAGTTACAGTTTAAATATAGGTCTAACAAGGAAGTATTAATTTTCTAAGTTATTCACAAATAATTGTGCCTCTAATATATTCCTTACTCCATTCTATCAAAATGTAGCCAGTAATGTAGGATTCACAGGAGTTATTCAGGTCTAGAGATAAATTAGTTGTAGATCATCTGAATGATGCCAGAGACAGGAGTGCAGATAGCCAGTAGAAAATTGTGTCAGGTAGGTAGGTGATGGAATAAATGCTCCGATTTTGAAACTGAAACTAGGTCCTCTTTGAAAACTTTGCCAATATTTGTTGTTTTGCAATATTTTCTTTATAGATGAGACTGAAGATTTTGAGCTCTCTATAAATGTTTTCTAAATTAATCCTCTTAGGAAAAAATAATTCCCCCAGTAAAGCTGATAAAGCAAGGACCACAGAAAACACAGCTGCACGTGTTGAAGACCTCAACATCGTTCAAGTAACTGTACCAGGTGTGTATACTGTCTGGTTTCACATCATACTATTTATGCTTATATTCTTCTTGATACCTCTTTAGTTTGATAAAGGTTTTTCTTAATGTCAAGCTGGTTTGATGGAATGCAATACAGCCAAGAAAGAACGTAAGTTACCTTTTGGTTTTGCTGAGATGTTAAATATTAACCAACCCTCATTAGTATCTCATCAGTGACATCTTTAGAATATTCTTAGTCCAACCACCTGTTAATAAGTATCCCCAGTTTTATGATGCAATAAATTCAATACTGATTTGTAGTTCTTGGTAACTTCCAGATATCAGTTCTTGAGCTGAATTGAATGACCATGCAGGCTGAACTGCTTTGCCTTAATACTGATTACTGCTTTTTTTGTTGCATGCTATGGTCATCTACTAAATGATCAGATTTGCTTTTACCTTAACATATGTTCTGTAAGAAAATAAAATACAATTTGTTGGTTTAAATTACTTTACAACAGCATCTCTAGATTTATCCCTGGAAGTTCAGGGCCAGGTTGAATGGGGCTTGGAGCAACCTGGTCTAGTGGAAGGTGTCCCTGCCCATGGCAGGGGTTTGGAACTGGATAATTTTTAAGGTCTCTTCCAAACCAAACCATTCTAGGATTCTAGCAACCATCTATTTTGCTGTATTTCAACTAATCCATGTTACTACTGAAATGAGGAAAAAAGACAGTGCCTGTTTAGAAGCTCTTGGGTATACCTGCTTTGACTAAACATGCAGGGATAAACAAACTTCAGGGGGGGAAATTTGTGCTTAATTCTCATGTTATTCTAACAATTTCTTCCAGGTGAAGAAAGTGAGCGAGTGCCAAAAGAAAATGCCAGACAATTGAGAGAGCAAGTAAATGAACTTTTTAGCCAGAAATTTGGTAATTGCTTCTTACTCCCCATTTTTATATAGGTGTGAGTGCAATTAATGTTGTTCGTACTGGAGTTACTGAATGAATATTCAGTCACAGTGAATTATGTATATGGTCATTAAAATGAACAAATTTGAAATTGTATATGAATGTTGTGCTTTGAGTCCAAAAAGAATCTTTTGTAAGTGATGTAGGCAGTTTGGTATTTTAAACAAAGTCCTAAGAGTCTAGATTGCTTTGTGGTTCCCTTTTCCTGTTTGCTGTGTCAACATGGATGAAATATTTATTTTGCTGGTAGTCCATGGTTCTTCTCAGGGCTTCATAATCCTGGCCTCTTAACACTTAGAGTAATTTTTAAAATGCAATTTAACCTTTTTGCTAGGTATAGTTTTATTTGGTTTACCTTGCATTGTACAGTAGTAATGACTTGGGTTTCCCTATCTGCAGTTCTTTCACTTGTGCTGCTTGAATTGCTTTTCTTAGCACTGCAGGAAAGGTTTTGTTTTCCTTCATGTAGCTGTCTCCTTTTATATCCTGTTCTACAGTGTTCTCTTAGAGCAGAATCTGTGTTCTTTATATGCTGAACTGTCAGAGTTGTGACTAATGCTCTCCTAGTAATGTTCATGAGTGTAATCCAGACCTCATTTCTAACACTGTAATCATTTCACTGTCAAGTGAATTTTCATAGTTTCAGATCTGATAGAAAGCATGGTTTGAATTTTGTTTCTAATACTCTGAATACTTTTTCTTCATTGTAATCATAAAAACTCTAGGTTTGAAAATAAACACAACCTCTCTCACTTAGGTGAAGCCACTGGTATGAATTTTCCTGTGAAAGTTCCATACAGAAAAATCACTAACAACCCTGGCTGTATTTTGGTGGATGGAATGCCTCCAGGTGTGGCATTTAAAGCACCCAGTTATCTGGAAATCAGCTCAATGAAGAAGATTTTGGAATCAGCAGAGTTTATCAAGTTTACTGTCACTAGGTATGTAATTGCCATTAATTAGATTGTGAGTACAGCCTCACAGCTGGAATAAATGTGAGAGAATAGAAGTTGTAGTACATCTTGAAATAGCTGTGGGCTCAATATGTCAGGTCAAATGAAGCCCACTTGTTCCTAGCATGAAGGAAGGAGGACATGTCCAATTTAGTATGACAAAAGGCCTATTACTGCATATTTACAGCAGCCTGTCTTTTGAGTTGAAATCTAATCATAATGTGTATGAAAGCCCTATAGTTCTCTGTGCCTTCCTTTCCCTGTCATAATACCAAGTTTTGAGACAAGTTCAGAGCTCATTAGTTTCTATTCAATATTTAAAAATACAATATTGTCCAGTTACAGTGTAAGGGAATTTCATTTGTAGGTGTATATCTCCCTAGACACACACACACATATCCAATGTTAATTTGTATGCATGAAGCAGAACAGATCAAACTTTGGAATCATTCTAAGGAAATGAAAATAAAAATCAATCAGTTTCTGTAACTTCTCAAATCATAGATGACTTCATAGGAGTTTAAAAGCTTCAGTTTCTCTTTAGAGAGAGAAATTTCCTAAATAGATTTTACTAAGGGCTCTGAATTCTTAGCCCTTAATCATGACATATTCTAACCAAAAGGACTTTGATGTGTTTTTGTGCTGAACCCTAAAGAAGAGGTGGCCCTTTGATAAGTAGCAGTGTTCAAGGGAAGGGTTTAGCTATTCCCATATATGTTACTTTTCAGAATGCTAGCTTTGAAGAACCAAAATGCCCAAGAGCTGCTATTCCTTCTGTTTCACTTGACTTTCTTTTCATTTTTTAGCATGACCTCTGTTACACAAGGTATGGGGAAGTTACGGGGAGAGGAAACACACATTTTAGTGCATTTTACAATCAATAATCTTTTCTTTTTTTCTTTCCAGACCATTTCCAGGACTTGTCATTAACAATCGTAAGTATTTATGATACACTGATGACAAAAGTATTTTTGTAACCTACCAAGATTCATTTTCTACATTGTGTTAGTGGCAGAGGCCTCAAGTTGTTAAGGTCTCTATATTGAACATGTGGAACATGTATTGAACATGTCTCTGAAGAACATGTGGGAACTTAAGAGAAAATTTTTGGTGCTTGAAGGCAAGACAGGAAGTGTTTTTCCTGTAACAGAAAAAATTGAACAGAAAAAAATTAACAGAAAATTTAACATCTCAATCACAGTGTTAGTAACCTGTTCATGTGACAAGTTTCAGGATTTGCAGATTTAAAGGTTGTCCTTGTGTTGCATGTGAACCATTTTCATTGTGAACTAAAACAATGATCATGTTTAATCTTAGAGCTCTTGGAAGAAGCTGAAGCAGAAGCACCAGCACCAGCAGCAACCACAGGTGATGCAGAGTGTGACACATGTCCTTGCAGGAGGGGTGGGGTGTGGAGTTCTGCATCTTATTGGCAGCTGTCATTAGCACTCATGTCCTAGGTGTAAGGTGCTCATGATGAGTCATTTCATTTTGAGAAATTGTGTGCAACACTTTAATGGCTGTTTAACATTACTGGAAAGTGCCTCTGCTTTCTTCAAGCTGTATCACTGGTGTATTCCTTGGTTTGATTTTTGTAGATGATGAGTGAGCTGGAAAGAAAGATTATTTGGGGCAATGTGTAAAGTTGTAAAATGGGGTAAAGGCAATTCAGTATCCATTTATTAATATCTGCTTAACTCAAATGTGTGCATGTCTGCATGTACAGCCAAGTGAAGTTTGCTTTCATAGCTGGATGGAATTTCTGTCTGCTGCCAAGCTCTGTAACTAGACTGCACCTGGGACTGCACACACATCACCTATCTTAGTCTGAACAGAGAACTTAGCTTTGGGCTGTGAATTAACTAAAGAAAATGTGGTTGGGCAACTTTGCTTTGATCCAGTACAGCTTCTAAATGTTCATATACCTTCTAAGAATGTGTACCCTAATTTAGTGTAGTGTGGGGAAAACTGCAATTGACTGAATAAATCATTATACAAAGAAACTGGAAAACGAAGAGAAAACATCTGAAGGGGCACTTGTATGATGAAAATTACTGTAAAGGAAATTACTGGCTCTTCTGTTTAGGTGTGGGAGGAAGAAGATCAGCTGCTGGTGATCTGTGAGCTTGCTGTTGGTCCTTAATATCTGCAGTATTAAAAAGGTTAAATGGTTTTCCCAGAACATGTTCACCTACAATCCATGCAGAGATAGTAGAAAACTCAGCATGGAATTAAAGCATTCTTGTCCTCTGTAATGCACCTTCCCACTCTCCCCCAAAGTACACATTCTAAGACAATGCTTAGGAGAAGTGGTGACTCTTTCTTTATGCTGTTCCAAATTTGGTGTATTCTGTGCAAATGCACATTATCTTCTGGGTCTTGGTGATGCCTGCCACAGTGAACCATTCTTAGAAGAGAAAGTGTTACATAGTTAAATGTAATAAAAGTTTGGGGTGTATTTATATTTTGTTGCAGACTATAGAAAGCTACACAAATTTATCTTAGACAAAGAGATGAGTCTGATTGTTAAAGAAAAATTAGGCTCTTTTTTCAGGGAAAACTTAATTTCCCTAATTGATTTATCTTGTTGAAGCTGTATTCATATTCATTTGACTGTATTTTTTTCATTTTAGAGCCAGCTAAACCAAACAAAGTAGAAGTATCTCTAGAAGGTAAGTGTTTGTCTTCAGTTATTATCAACAAATATTTTTTAAGTAATGCTGAACTAAGTTGCATCTGTTCTTTAAGTCAGGTCAATCAAAACCAAGAAAAGGTCTTTTATTGGTTCCTGGCACATTTCTTCATTTATAGTAATATCATGCTGCATCATGTAAAAAATACTTAGCAGCAAAAGTTAGTATTTAAATAATTTTACAAAGAAGTTTTATGAATTCTTCATGGTTGGTGAGTCATGCCTATACATAGGCTCTGAGTGAGTGTTCATATCCTGAGTGATGCATCCAGTTATGCAGTGGAGTAGTTTCCAGAATTGATGCAAGTGAGTGATCATCAGGAACTCTGCATGCCATATTGGCTTTGATACACTGTGTTGGGGGCAAATGAGTGGAGTATTATTGTTCTTCTAGCCCTTAAACTCTAGAAAACATCCAGCTTTCCTATTGTCCAAGAATATATTTGAGTTGTATCCTTTTCAGATAGAATCCCAGAATCTTTTAGTTTGGAATAGCCTTCTAAAAGCATCAAGTCAACTGTTGCCCCAGTACTGGCAAGCTCACCACTAAACCATCTCTCCAAGTGCCACATCTGCACAGCTTTTAAATGCCTCCAAGGACAGTGACTCCACTTCTCTGGTCAGCCTCTGCCAGGGCTTGACAACCCTTTTGGTGAAGAAGTGTTTTCTAGGACGTGGATGCATGTAAGACCAAGGAAGCTCTAGGTTTTGTATCCCCCCCATGTGGTTTTGCATTAGAAATCCTGAATTGATCTGAGAGTTGGGATGTTGTTGTCTGCTGTGTGCTGTGCTCCTGTCAGTGCTGCCTTTGCTGTAGCCCAGCCTGTCAGCACAGCCCTGGCTGGCCATTGCTTGTCTCTGCTGTGGCTCCAAGGTGATCCAGGGTGCTGTGGGAGTTTGCTGGGGTCCTGCCTTTGTCAGGGGGTCCCAAGGAGGGTTTGCTGATGTGTCTGTGGCAGCTTGATGGCAGCATAGCCAGCAGCCCTGGGATGATGGCTGCTGTGCACCAGCACTTTCCATCTTGAGATTCTCAACTTTGGCTAATTCCCTAATCCTGCTTTCATTGCCCCAAAAGAGAAAGCAGCAAATCTCAATGTTCCTGTTCTCCTGTAGTTTTTTCCATGGAAACTCCCTTTCCAGTCTCTTTCTTCACTTTCTCTGTCGTGTCATTGAACTCTAAGCCAAGCCAAGCGAACATTCTCAACTAGAATGAGTGTTACAAACTGAGTTACAGGCTAACTCCAAGGGTTTTAAGTCAGTTTTTCTTGGAGTATGGACTGACCCTGTTGCAGCAATCAAGACAGAGAGAGGACAAGTGTTAGAGTCACAGCAGAGCTGAGCTGCAGATTTTAAGCTCAGTTAGGAAGGCTGGAACTTTAAATGTCTTTATCATGCCAAAACTCTGTGGGTTGCTGAAGCTAGATGATGCAGGAGAAGGACAGTTTTTCCTGAATGCTGTCACGTGGAGGAAATTCAACTGCAGGCCTTAAATCTGATGGTTAGGAAGTGGTAGAAAAGCATCAAAATTGGCTTCAGACACTGTAACTACAGAAATGTTTTTGTGGAAAGGTGTACAGTAGCTAAAATCACTTCAGAACTAGGCTGGAAGGTATAAAATGATTGTGGTAGAACAGCTTGGCTTTGTAGTGATGAATTATTCTCACCCCAAACCTTCTAAACAACTTCAGGAAAAAACCATTTTCCATCCAACATCATATTCTCTGCAGAAAGAACAGAATCAGGCTCTGGGTCATATGGACAGTGCTACACAGACACAAGATTCCTTTGATTTACCTCCAAGTATCCCTGCAATGAATAAAACTGTATCAAAAGGTGATGAATGCTTTAGCCAATGTGATTTTTTTTTTTTTAACATATAATAATGTCTTCCTGTATGATACTGTGCTTTGAAAATTAGCTAGGGTTAAAATTTGTTTGGGATAGACTGAAATAGAATGATGCAGAAATCTGTGTGTAGTTGAGAGAGAAGCAGTCCTACTAATGCCAATTTTATTTCCATTCATTAAGAACTAGAGTGCTCTAAGAACCTAAGTTGCTTTACATTGCACTGGAAATGGTAATTTCCACAGAATCTGATTGCTGTGAATATACTTTTATTTATTTTTTTATTATTATTATTAGTTTAAAAAGATAATTAATGTTTTTCATGTTTTTATTAATTTTTTTCTTAAGTAGAGCAGTAACAAAATCGGTGGGGAAGTTCAAATTTTTCATTCACTAATAATTTTTTAACAGATAACACAGAAACAGAAGAAAATTCTCAAATTAAGCAAGATCCAAACCTGATGTCATAGACCTCATCAATACTGGGTAAAAGAATTTAGTGTTTCTTGAAGTCAACACCTGTCAAGGAAGAATATTTTATATTTTTGGCTGGGGAAAAGAGAGATGAAGTATAATACTAAATGTTGGAAGGTGCCAGTACTTTAGTTGTGAATTATTTTTATGTGTCTTAGTTCTCACATGTAAGATGTCAGATGTTTTGCACTTTATTATCCAAATGCAATATAAAGTACACTGTGTTCAAATTTGTGAGGAAATCCTCGAAAAATGTGGCCTAAAATGTGTGATGGTAATCACATACCTCAGAAGAGATGTGAAGAAGCAACTGAAAGCTGAGGGAATTAGTGTTTATGAAAAGCTCTGACATGTTTGTTTGAAAAAGCATTGTTGTTCTTGATAACGCATATATTTCTAAATTGTAACTGAGCAGGAAAGCTCTTTTTCTTTCTTTTCTTTCTTTTAATAAATTAATTTAAAAATTAAATATTTCTTTAAATAAATTAAGTTTTTATGAAAAGTTTAATTAATGCCCAGATGTCCAAATCTTTCTCTATTTTTAACACCCCTTATTCCTAAAAATTATGTTTTTGTGGTGGTGGAGAGCAGTGTTAGCAATGCTATCACATCACCAAATCTAAAATGCTGACCTGCATAACTTGGAGTCTCTGTGCTTCATTCAAAGAAAAGAGTAGAAATTCTTCCAATTTCAGGTTTTTGGTAATACTGAAACCCAAGCATGTTCCTCATTATGCAGCGTTTGATAATTCAGCAGTTTGATTTGACTGCTATAAAGTTAAATGAAGCATTGGCCAGGAGAGCCTGTGGGTTTCATTCCTGGCACCATCTAAGTTTTTGGAGCTGAGGGACAGCCTTGTCCCTCCATCTGTGCATCTGAACACAGCCCAGGACACAGAAGGCAGCATCAGGACAATGAAATGATGTGGTAGAAAGTTGCAGGAGCTGAAGAACCAGCATCCCAACTGTCTGTTCCCTGAGCACTACAGGCACAGCAGTTGTGGCTTTATTAAATCAGTGAAGTCTGTGATGGAGGTGTTTGTCATAAAATTGAATGTGGCAGGATAAAATACACTGAAGGAAAAACTGATTTGTCATGGGATGCAGTGCAGCCAGTGTGATATAAAAAACCATCTCATTTGTCAATTAAAGATTATAGAAATGTTGTATGAGCAGTGGCTGCACAACTTGATGCTGCAGTGGTTCAGAGTTTGGGATGCTTAGGCCATCCACTGAATTTTTACTAAAATAAATATTTCTTCTAAATTCTAACAGAGAGCACTCAAACACACATTTAATCTCATATTTATTGAGAACTATATTCAACTTCTGCATGCTTGCTGAATCTAGGCCTAAAGAAGTGAAAACTAAAATACAAACTGCTCAAAGTTGGAATAAGACACAAGGCTTCAATGAAACTAACTTACTTTTTAAATTTCTCTTACCTAGTCAGAAGCTTCCTGTTCTGAGAAGAGCCTGCTGGGCCTGTCCAGAGCTGTGTAATATAATTGTATAAGAGAAGTATCTTCTATACAAACCCTTTTGTACTATTATATAGAAATGTCTACTTTTTCAGCAGTTCTATGAATTGACCTAAATCAAAGAATGACTGTAGAATTGGAATGTCTGAGTTTACTTTGGAATATATATTAAGGACTGAATTTAATACAGCAATGCTGGGGAGATGGCAGGGATTAAAATCATCAGGGACTTAGTTGAGGCTGTCCACATTTTCCAATAAAGCTGAATTTCAGTGTACCTGAATGCATCCTAGTTTTTGTAATGAAAAATTCCTGTAAAGAGTTACATTTATTTACTTTGGAGAAAAAAAAAACCTCCACGTGAATATTCAGCTATTATTTTAATGTCTCATTGGACTACATTATTTGTATATTTTAGCAATTTTTTCCTATTTTATCTGTCACAATTCATATGTTTTTTCCTAAATAAAAGATGAATTTGATGAATTCAAATGAATTTCATTTCATTTGATTAGTATGCCTTAATGAGATAGAATGGTCGGTATTCCGATGTGTGGATTAGGAACCAACTGAAATTAAACCCCATCACAGTTTAATGTTCTGTTTATTGTTCTGTTAATTTAAAGTAGTAAGTCCATGTTATATCAGAGCATCATACAGTTTATATATGATGGGTTTGTTTTTGCAATCTTAGTGTAGGCAGTAGTTGTGTGGACATGTGTGAGCTTTTCTGCTGAAGGCTGTGAGGGATGCTCTTCTGTTCATCTAGAGCTAGTTATGGAAACATGCTACAACCTGCTCTAGGTCCTACTATGTCAAAAACTCAGAATATTCTGTGAATACAACAATTAAAGTTCCCTGTAGTCCTGGTTATGCATCACAATATGTAAGATTCATGTACATATTTTTTTATTTTTTTTTTTCAAATTTCACAAACCATAAGAGATGTCCAGTTCTGGCTATATGATAATCTCTAAAAATGCAGATTATTTGTAAAGGTTTCTCTTTTACTGCCATCAGTTTGAGATGATTACATTATGCACAAATGGTAAATCATATTCCCTGATGAATAAATGAAGATGTTTCTGATGTTTTTCACGGCTGTCCATGCAGTACACAGTTATGCCTTTTACAACCAATCAAGTCCTAGCAGTAATTCTGTAGGCAGGTAGAACATGCATCAGAGGATTGGGAAAGTTTCAAAAATCAGACATGACAACTGGTTGCCATGGAGACAAGCACCCATTCTAATACTGGCTTCTGTGTATACCTTCAACAGCTTCAGTCCTCCTGCTATGATTGACGGTACTGCATCATTTTCTTTTCAAATGTGTATTAAAATTCAGTATGATACTGTATAATATTTAAAGATTTTAGCTTAACTTAATAATTTTCTCCCATATAAAACTCACAGTAATTTTCCAGGCTGTTTTCCTCCAGAGAAAAGAAGCATTAAGGTATTTATTTTCCTCTTCCAAAAATCATACGCTTTCAGTTATGGGATTTCCAAATCTAAATTAAGTTTTGTTCTCGGTCATTTAGATTGTGCAAACATATTATTCAAGTGTAAAAGCTGTTGGCTATTTTTAGTTTATCTGACAATTAACAAATCTATAGCAGAGCAGGCAGGGTTATAAAATAGATCACTAAAGCTTGGAAGGTTAGACAACACCAAAAGGAAACCTATTAAATATGTTTGTAAGGAGAAAATCTTATTATAAAGCATAGTAAATTTGAAATGTTTTTCCCTGACTCTTCATAGTAAACTGTTTCTGAAGAGGATTTGTGCTAATGCATACACTGTACAATATTAATGGTAATATTTACCTGGACTTCATCACCTTACAGTATTGATGCTTACAAATGCAGATACAGATGATAAAACCCTGTATCTGACTGAACACACTTTGTAATAACTGGATAATGGCAACATAACAGTTTTGTCACCTTCCATTTGATGATTAATCATAATTCCTTCAAAGAAAAGAATATACCATGCAGAGGAAAACCCAAGGCATAGACTTCTACATCCCTGTGCTGTGCCACACATCCTGCAATTAATGTCAGCCTGCAAGGATAGCCTTGTATGGAGTCCCAAAACTATAAATTGTGGAAAACAAGCAGATTCTATGTGAGTATGAAAACCTAGAGTGAAAGTTTGAAATAAGTCTAAAATCTTGGATTTGACCTTTTCTTTTATATTTATGCAATTTGTATAGTTATTATCCCTAAAAGTCTTGTGAAATTCTTAGTATTCTGAAGTTCCTGTAAAACCTAACTGAAACAAGAGGATGTTTCCTTTGATAGTTTAGAATTGGTGGCCCCCCAGCCAGCCAGTGGAGAAGTGATTGAAACAACTTGTGCAACTGCTCTTTGGAGATCTGGGACTCTTGAGGTGACAATTTATTTAAGGATTTTATATAAGATAAGATTTTATATATTTAAATAGATGAGGACTTAAGGATTTTTTCTATTTAATTCTATTTACTTGAATCACAAACCAAGTAAGACAGACTGTTTCTTCTGTTGGTTGGTTTTCTCATGGTTCTGAAGCTGATTTATTTCCTGTTTGTAGAGGTAAGTTGTAAAATTGTAACTTCTAAGTAATGATCCTGTGGCATGCCATCTTGAGATCTTGTGTTGCTGGTGATCTCATCTGACAGCTCCTGGATATGAATGTTATATCTCCAGTGACATGGGGTAGATACATCACTGGCTGGTGAGGCTAGGCTTGTCCAGTTGGCTGAAAAGCCTTATTTGAGCTAGGCTTGAATCATCCTGTCTGCACAGAGGATGACAAAAAACACTTTGCAAGTTTTTAACAGAAGAAGGGGGAACTGTGACAGCTACAGCTGGTCTGCAGCTGTACAGATAAACTGGCCATAACAAACAACTCAACCAGCCTGGCTTGTTAGAGAATAGATGTAAACCAGTCCCTGAGTGAGGCAAGGACAGGTTGGATTCAAACTCAAACAGGGGACCCTGGCCAATCCCATTCAATCATGAATGCAGATATCTAACTGGCCAGTGAGCTGGGCACAGTTAAGACCCCAACCAGTCAAGTGTGTGAGCGTGGGCAGTTTGAAGCCCCTATAAAAGGAGGCATCCATCAATAAATTTTGGTGTTGTCTCATGAACTCTGTGTGTTCAGCCATGTGTCTGTCTCCAAAACAACAGGCACTGTCCACATGAGAACCACCAACACATTTGCCTCACTTGAACAAGCACACTGAGCTAATGAACCTCCAGCAGGGACCAGGTTTCACTACTTCTGGACATTTTTGGAATGGGGAAATGAGATAATGCAACTTTCCTCAGGCTTTAAGCTGGCTTGACTTCCCCTTCTGAAAAATTAGGATGGTTCATCCCTTCATTACTCACAGCCCTCTTTAGGAGGCACTTTTAGCACAGCTGCCTGCCCAGCTGTCTATTGCCAGTGGAGTCCTCAGTGCTCACTCAAAATGAGGGCACTGTCACAGCAAAGGAGCTGGGAAAATAAATAATTCCAGGGTATTGCCTTGTCAAGTGTGTTACAGCAGAGTGGCTTTACTTAAACTTTGTATGCAGGAGCTGAAAGAAAAATGAAGTGAAAGTGGTTGCAATGGTTTTGCTGGAAGGACTGGAGTCCTTACATGGTGTGCATCATGAATGGCCTGCTGCTGGGTGGGCAGAAATGCTGATGGGTGTGTTGGCACTCAATGCTGAAGGCTCTTTTCGGTCTCAGACATTCTAAGTTATATCCAGTTGAGAGAAATTTGTCTGGCAAAATAATTACCCCAGTGTTTATACCTTTGTCTTGGGTTGCAGTGCAAGATGTATTCTAGTATGTATTCTATTGCCATCTGTTAATACCAGGTGGGGCAGTGTTCTTTATCTCTTTCATGACCCATCCCTCATAACTCCAGGGAATATCTTCTGTTAATGGGACATTGAGTCTCACTGCAGGACTGATAAAATTCCATCATCCCATTGGGAGATGCTCCATCCAGGGGGAGGAGCCAAGCATTCCAGCTGGATATAATCTAAGATTTGGACCACCACAGTCAGCCTTTCTCCACTGGATTCCCAGAGGAAGACCAGACCCATCTGTACCACCACTGGACCTTCAGAGGAAAGCTACACCCTTCTACAGGATCACTGCTTCAACAGAACCACGTCTGTCACTGCAGGAGGACAGCAGCCACCATTTAATGGAACTGTTATCAACACTCTGACCAACAGGGTGTCAGGTTGTATTCTGACTCTGTCAATGGTTTGTTTTATACTACTGAATTTTAATTTTCCTAGTAAAGAACTGTTATTCCTATCCCCAGATCTCTGCCTGAGAACCCCTTGATTTCAAAATTACAGTAATTTGGAGGGAGGGGGTCTGCATTTTCATTCTGAGGGAGGCTCCTGCCCTCCCTAGCAGACACCTGTCTTCTAAATCAAGACAAGATCCCAGCCTTGTTTCCCAAAACATGAATCAGTTAATGAACTCAAGAAACTTCCATTGTGGTTTGACACTGGCCAGATGCCAAGTACCCACAAAAGTTGCTCACTTGCCCTCCCCTGCCACAGCTGGGCAGTTGAGTTGAGATGAGGACTGGGAGAAGACCCTCCAAGGGCAAAACAGGCTTGGCTTAGAGGTACGAAGTTAATTTGTTACTAACAAAATTAGAGGAGGATAATTAGAAGTAAAATAAGTCCTTAAAAACACCTTTTTTCTCCCAGCCCCTCTGTCCTTTCCATCAACGGCAAAGGGAGATAGGGCATGGGGGTTTTGGTCAGGTCATCACCCGAGGTTTTCTTCTGCTGCTTTGGGAGAGGAGTCCTTCCCCTGTGAGACCATGGGGTCCCTCCCACAGGACATTGTTCTCCAGGAACTTCTTCAACGTGATTCCAATCTCATGAACAGTGGTCCTCCCAAAACTGCTGTGGCATGGGTCTCTCCTCCCCCAGGGTGCAGCTCTCCAAGGACAGGCTGCTCCAGCCTGAGAGCCTCTCTCCCTACTGGGTCTCCCACTGGAGCACAGCCTCCTCCAGGCATCCGCCTGCTCCATCCTTCCCCACGGGCTGTGGGTGAATCTCTGCAACCCTGTGGATCCCCATGGCTTGCAAGGCACAGCTGCTTCACCATGGTCATCACCACAGCCTGCAGAGGAATCTTGGCTCTGGCACCTGGAGCACCTCCTGCCCCTCCTTTCCCACTGACCTGGGTGTCTCCATGTTGTTTCCTTCACATGTTCTCACATCCTCCTCTGGCTAGGAAAAACCATGTGTGCCCCACTTTGTTTTGATTTGCTTCTTAAATATGTTATCTCAGAGGTGTTACCATCATCTCTCACTGGCCCAGCATTGGCCAGCAGCAAGTCCATCTTCAAAGCCATCAGGGATCAGCTCTGCCAGACATGGTGGAAGCTTCCAGCAGCTTCTCACAGAAGCCACATCCGTAGCCCCCCTGCTACCAAAAGCCAGACTGTGCAAACAGAGCTTAGCTTGTTCAGATGGGATGTTCTTCTGAGAATTTTCTTCTAAAATCATGCTCCTTGCCACGTATTAGATGTGAGACATTTGATGGGACACTCAGCAGTGTATCACACACACTTACGGGTGGTGTTTCGCTGTGAGCTAATCCTTCATGGACAGTGGTATCTAAAACCTCTCATTTCTCACATCACAAGATGAAGAATGAGGAAACTGAAAGAAGCATGTAAATTAAGTGGTTTCCAGTAATGTACTGTCTGTAATGCAGTTCTAAATTTAGTACAAACAATTGTAATTATGAAATTAGCTTTTATGAAAAAGTTTATGGTGTTCTGCATAAGCAGCAGTTATCTGGTGACTAACAGAGCAGAATCCAAATAGCCCTGGATGGATCTGTTTTAGTATCTGTGGCTGTGTAATTTTGCCTTGCATATAGGGAAGTCCCCATGTTAAAATAGTAAGAAACCAAATGCAAATGACCTGCAAAAGCTGCAAGTACCACACCCAAATTCCAGGGGAGGGTTACTGTTAGTATTTAATGTTTTTAATGCAGCCAGAGGAAGCTTTTTTCTTTACAAGCTAACAAGGGCTCACCTTCTCCTCATTTGTGGAGCCACTGGAGGGGCTGGGCTGGGAACTTGCCACGGGAAACACCGACTCCATACAAACCACAGTGGGTAAACAATTCTGGGTGATTGCAGCGGGAGTTCCACTTCCCCAGGGCTTTAAGAAGAAGCAGAGCAGTGCCAGGGGAGAGGAGAGCAGCCAGGCAGGCAGGAGCAGGGTCTGGAGGAGAACATTTCGGGCAGGAGCAGCAATGGGGGACGCCTTCATCCGACACATTGAACTGCTGGGCTACGAGAAAAGGTTTTTCCCCAGCCAGCACTATGTGAGTACTCAGAAGCGTTCTGGCATGTGAGGACTGAGGACTGGCCAGGGTAAAATGCATGGGCAACAAATTTCCTTAGATAAATTGACTGAGGGTCTAAATCCTTCCTTTTAAGGGGGTCGTGGCTGATAACATGAGCTGGAGGCAGCAGGAGACTAAAATGTCCTGAACACACAAGAATTCAGGCACCTCCTTTGCAAGCCATTGGATACTTTGCAGTCTTGGAAAGGGCTTTTTCCTCTTTGTTTCCCACCCACCTGCATGTTTCTGTCCCCTCTGTTCATTCCAAGCTCCCCTAGTGCCCAGTTTATTTGCTGGCATTGGGGTGGTAGAAGGAAAATATTAAATTTTATCTGAAACTGGACTGTCCACAGGGCTTCCCGGGCACAGTGGGGTGTGGTGTCCCACTTGCCTCCAAAACTGCAGCCTCTGCTTTGCTCCTCAGGTCTACATGTTCCTGGTGAAGTGGAATGACCTCTCTGAAAAGGTCGTCTACCGCCGCTTTACTGAGATATATGAATTCCACGTGAGTCCTCCCGGGACACATGGGCTCGGGGTGGGGAAAAAGGAGGATAAATGCCATCTGAAATTGTCTCAAAGCAAACCTGGTTCAAAACAGGCTCCTGGGACCAGTCCTTCAATCTCTTTTGCCACCTGCAGGTGGGAGCCATTGGCTCTGTGTCCCTGGGCAGAGTGCCGAGGTGTGGGATCCAGCCAACACGTGCTAGTGGCAGCAGGGCGAGCACCAGGAAAGGAGCCAAGCTAGGGCCAGAGGAGTGGGTGTCACAGAGTATTCCCCTGGTTCTGTCCTCACTCTTGTGCCTGGCTCTGCTCTGCAGAAAGCACTGAAGGAGATGTTCCCCATTGAATCCGGGGACATCAACATAGAGAACCGGATCATCCCGCACTTGCCAGGTGAGGGGGAAGCACTGTGTCTGGGGGGTGAATAGAAATTGCAGCTAGTTGGGAAATTCCCTGGGGGTTTGAGCTGTGCTGGCTGCCTCCCAGACAAGTGTGTGGTGCAGTATTTCCTGTACACCAGGCTTGAAATCAAAACCCCAGAAAGATGTGAGCAGTGGCAGTGGTTCTTCCTAACACTCAGCAGCCCAGCAGACCCCATCCTTCCTCAATGAAGGCTGGGCACCCCAGAGGCAAGTCCAGAAGAATGACCCCTATGACCCCTGGCTGGTGCAAAGTGTCTGGTTTTGGGGAGGCTGAACTGAGTGGAGCTGAGCTGAGCCCTCTTTAGGTGACACCATCAGTAGTGTTGGCTTAATGCCCTTATGGCAACACAGATACTTTGTAAGAGGAAAATTGCAATATGTCTTCAGTGATAGAGAATGAACTCCTGAACCAAACAGCTGATGCTTTGTGTCCAAGCAAGGTGCACATCAGAAAACTTCCCCATTTTATTTAATTTCCTGCTTTGAAAGAAGCAGAAGGGAGTCTGAAAAAGAGCTGCAGTTGTGTTTGACATCTGTGGAGAAGGAGTAAGCCTGCACTAAGCAGCAGTGTGGGTGCCAAGCTGGGAGGGGTTCCACTGCAGCTGGACTAACACCACCATGCTGGGCCTCTTCCAACATGCTGCCCCCACCATGCTGGGGCTGTTCAAAGCATCCTTATTCCATTTGGGGAACTGAGAGCACTGGGGACCAGACAGGTGTCAGACTGCTGGGAGGGGCAGGGGGTGCCACTGATCACACAAAAGCAACCCCCATCAAGCAGTTCAACACTGCTTGGGGTTGGGATTGCCAGAAGTATTTTAGAGCTCTGGAGTCAAGAACACCATAAGCAGTGGGATGGGAGGATAAGCCTATCTACTCTGACTGGAGGCTGGTCCCCTTAGCCCCTCTTGGTGCCCTGGTGCATCTGCTGTATTTGTGGCCCAGCAGCAGGGCTTAGTCTGAACACACATGTGGAAGTTACCCTAAAACTGAAATAGGATCAAACGGGATCATTTCTGGGCTTGCGTGAGCTGTGCTCCCATAGAGCTTCACCTTATTGCACATTGCAGCCATGCAGCACTTTGGGGCCAGACCCACTTGGCAGAGTGGGCAAAGTTAATGATTCAGAGCAGTGTCCTTGGAAAGTATTAAAAACAAGCTGTTCTGATTTTTCTGAGCTCTTTTTCCTCTCCCCCAGCCCCAAAGTGGTTTGATGGGCAACGCTCAACTGAGAACAGGCAGGGCACACTGGCTGAGTACTGCTACACACTTGTCAACCTACCCCACAAGATCTCCCGGTGCCTGCATGTGGTCAACTTCTTCAAGGTCCGTCATGACGACATGAATCCTGTCACAGACAGCCAGTGAGTCCAGCTGCCTGCTGTTTTGGGGGAAATCCTGCTTTCCTGGCTTTGGATGCTGGCAGTAGCCTGCAGGGAGGGTGTCACTGCTGATGGATAGGGCTGGTTGGCATTGAGCTGCCTTTGCTCTGACCTGTCTAGGATCAAGAAGCCTGAGGTCTTCCTCCTGCCAAAGGATTCCAAGAAAAACCTCACTGGTAAGAGGTCGAGGGGTGCAAGTGGCTGCCTCAGCAGCAGCAAAGCCTGCTCGGGAGGGGGGTTGTCATGGCAGATACCCTCACCAAGAGTACAGTACCTGTGCCAGAGCTGCAGCTCTTGGGAAGCCAAATCCTCAGGGGAAATGAGTCATTGTCCTGAAATCCAGCTGGTTTGGGGCTGAAAGAGGCTGGGAGAGCACTTTGGGCTGTCCTGGGGCTGCTTTTAGCCTGTCTGACATAGGGTGTTTCTGGCTGGGGGCTGGAGGAGGGCACATCCCTTACTTCTCTCATGCAGACATCACAGGCCCCATTGTCCTGCAAACGTACCGAGCCATTGCTGACTATGAGAAGAGCTCCAAATCTGAGATGGCTCTCAAAGCTGGGGACATGGTGGATGTTGTGGAGAAGAGCGAGAATGGTATGTGTCCATCCCCCTGGAGAGCCCCTGAGGGTCAGCCCACTCCCTGCCACAATTTCAGCAGGAATGAGTACTTCCCTTGCATCTTGTGTCCAAAAACAGCCTGTGAGCTAGTTATGGTAGTGAAGGCACAGTTCTAGAAAACTGTGCAACATCCTGGCCATTCCTCAGCCTGTGAGGCTTCCTGCCCAGCAGGAACAGCATGAACTGGTCAAGTTCTCTGTTTGCAGCATGTCAACAGAGATTGGTCCCAGCACTGTCCCTTTAGTCCAGGACATGGAGATGCCTGCACCTGCCCTGGCCAGGACAGACCCAGTGCCAGTCCCCACAACACTCCCTGCTTTTGCCCATGGTTGCTTTCTTTGCAGGCTGGTGGTTTTGTCAATTGAAGAATAAACGAGGCTGGGTACCTGCTGCCTATCTGGAGCCATTGGATGGTCCTGATGAGTCTGAAGAGCAGGAGCCTAACTATGCAGGTAAAATGTTGGGGGGTGTGTGTGTCAGAGCACAGCCCACTGCAGCTCTCCACTGAGATGGCTCACTGCAAAGCTGGGCAATTCAGACTGAGCAGGATCACTGGGGATGCTGCTGTAGGAAGTGCCAGGAGGAATAAATCTCATGGCTTGGTGCCTCAGTGTCAACCTTGGGAGCTTCCCATGACCTGCAGCTCAGCATTAGGTTTGTGTTTTGGCTGATGTTTACCCAGTGGCCATGCTGAACTGGCTGGGTGAAGGCTGAGGTGCTGGGTTAGCAGAACAGCATGGTGCAGCATCCAAATCAGGCACAGGCATTCACAGTGCTTCGCCTCTGTGCAGTTTTTATCAGGGTCCAGCCATGCTCTCTGCCCTCTGCATTGCCCTGCCACGACAGCAGGGCTTTGTCACGTGGAGCAGAGGAAGGATCCTGCAGACTTGTACCAATTGCTCAACAGGCTTCAGCTTTGTGGGTTTCACAACACTGGAACAGGCTCTATTAGGACAACACTTCCTTCTGCCTTATTTCACCACCCGAATTCTGAACACACTTTCTAGCAGAGATAGGTGTACTTCCTCTGCTTGCACCCAAGAACTTTCTTCTGGAGAGATGGTGAAGGGGCTGGGATTACCCACAGGTAATGACAAGACTAGGAGACGTCTGAATCCAAACCTGAAGCAGCCTGAGTCTTGCCTAAAATGTTGAGTGTCTCCTAATGCTCTAGTGCCTCCTCTTCTCAGTGGCTTAGGAGATTGAGCCCCCATCCCTGAGGTGTCAGCACATGATCCACCATCCCCATTTTGTGTGTAGGTGAAGCATACATCGTCCAGAAAAGCTACACTGCTGTGGAAGAGGATGAGCTGACCCTCAAGGAAGGTGATGCCATTGAAGTCATCCACAAGCTCCTTGATGGCTGGTGGGTCATCAGGTGAGAGATGCCATGAACAGGTCAGGTGAGCAGCACTCAGGCAGAGGGAAAGGAGCATCCATGGTTCTCCACATCAGGGCTCTGAAAGCCCAGCACTTCCTTTTGCAGGGCTGCTTCTCAGAGTCTGTTCTTTGCCAAGTATTAAACATTGCAGCTGGAGATTCCTCTGCTGAGGGCTTCAGAATTATCCAAGAAGGAGGCAGATGAAAAAAAAAATAATAAAAAAAAAGCATCTGTTATTTTAGCTCTAATTGTTCTGGCACATTTTGCTTTGTAAAACCTCAATTTTCATCCCAGCTGCAAGGAACATGACAAGTAACCCTCATGGCACCAGCAAGGGATAGACATGAACCATGACTCATGGAATGTCCTGAGTCAGAAGAGTTCAAGGTGAGGTTGGAGGGGGTTTGGAATAACCTATTCTAGAGACAGGTATCCCTGTGGCAGGGGATTGGAATAAGGTCCTTTAAGGTCCCCTCTAACCAATCCATTCTGTGACCACCCACAAGAATGATCAAATTTCTCTCCTGGACTGAGGAGGTGGTTGCAGAGCCACGATTGCAAGTGATGTTGCTTTGTGTTGCACTGCAGGAAGGATGAAACCACAGGTTACTACCCCTCCATGTACCTGCAGAAAGCTGGGGAGGTGAACACCTCTGTGAAGAGTGAGCTGAGGAACCGGGGTGCTCCTCCACGGAGGTAGGAGAAGCTCTGTGTAGAGGGCAGAAGAACCAGGGACCTCAATTTTGTGGCCAAGATAGGTGCTCTATGTTCATTCATCAAAGAGCTATAGATCATTTCTGGGGCTTTTGTGGATCCACCTCATGCCTGTCTCATTCTTCCAGCCTTATGTCCAATATCTTCCTCCCCAATCCCTATCATTATTTTCCAGACTTGTGCTCAGGGTTCACCCTTCAGTGTTTGCTTGCAAAGCATCATCCAGCTGCCTCTGAACACATCGTAGATTGTGTCTCACTGATGGCTGCCCTCAAGGGCTGGCATCCACCAGGCAAAACCCAAAAGCAGAAATTGGGGTTTGGCTGAAGCAGAGGAGGAAGTGTGGGGAAAGAAATGTGTGGTGTGAGAGCTGCCAGCATGAAAATTGAAAGTTTTATTTCTCACTCCTTGCAGATCCACCATCCGAAACGTAAAGAGCATCCACAAGCAGGGCCGGAAGCAAATCAGCCAGGACACCTATAGGAGGAACAGCAAGAAGTACATCCAGAACCGGCGGAACATGCGGGGAAATTCCCAGAGCAAGGCCAATGTCATCAGTAAGTCTCAATGGAACTGGAATCCTGCAGGTATGACCCACGCCCCCCACCAGTGCTGGCAGCTGGAGCAGGATGGCACACTGAGGTCACACCATGCCCATCTGCCCTTTTCCCATGGGGAAAGTCTGTGCAGGGAGGGATTTCTTTCAATGAGTTTTCTTACCCCTGGCTATAGGTCAGACAGAGCAGAATGTGGTCCTGGGAGGAGGTCAGCCCACTTTTGGGAGCTGTGCTTTCCTTTGTGCACCCAACCTCCCCCATGATAATGCCATTACCATTGCAATCACCATGTATGTTAGCTGTCAGCAGAGGCCCCAGAAGGAAGCGTTGCATGAAGAGTCTTAGAGTTATGGAATACCATTTTGGTAGGAAGGGATCTTAAAGACCAATTTGTCCCAAGCTTCCACCTGATCAGCTTGCTCCAAGCCTCATCCAACCTAGCCTTGAACACTTCCAGGCACAGTGCAGCCACAGTTTCTTTGGCAACCTGTGCCTCACTACCTCCACAGGAAAGAATTTTTTCCTAATATTTAATATAATCCTAGCCTCTGATGGTGTGAAGCCACTCCCCCTGGTCCTACCAGTCCAGGCCCTTGTAAAAAGCCTCTCTTCATGAAGAAAGAGAGGTAAACATTTAGATCTGGGAGTCCTCATGCAGTATCCATGACTTTCCCAGAGCTAAGGATGGGCAGACCTCACACAGAACTAAAGATGGGCTTTCCCTGAGCACAGGTCCCAGCTGGGCACTGGTGAGTGCATCCTGACTCCATGACCTACAGGAAGACCACTAACTGCAGCAGGGACAGGAGGAGAGGCAGGAGTGGCTATTACGTAGGAAATATTCATGAGGGTGGTGTGTGGTGGAGAGCTCTGACCCATCTGTACATATTTTTTTATTTGCAGTTGAGAAAAATGAGCCAGAGGACAACAAGCCCAAGGCTCAACCTGCTGTTCCTCCCCGTCCCAGCAAAGACCTCATCCTGAACCGCTGCACTGAGAGCACATGGAGGAAGATCCTGTGAGGATCCTGTGAGCCCCCACACCAGACACCCAAAGCTTCATCTCCTCCAGCTTCTGTGCAGCTAGGGCTCAGAGCTGGACCAGGGATCCAGGTGGATCTGGCAGCCACCACAGGCCAGGGAGGATGGTGGCCATGTCAGCCCAGCCCAGTGCCCATCCTCATCCTCCATCACAGCCAGCCCAAGGTGTCCTGATAGCACTTTGAGGAGGGACCAGCACTGCTCTACCAGCTCCTTAGAACCACCAAAAATCCTCATCTCCAGATGCCCTTCTATTACCTCTTTGTATTTTGAATTATGTTTTTTTGTTTTCATCAATAAAGGAAAGACACTTGATAGACCCTGAGGAGCAGAGTGGGCATGGCGGCAGGACAGCAGTTCCTCCCGGATGGATATTGGGCAAGGGTCTCTTGCAAAAGATGCTGGCAGTGAGGAGATTTAGTTGGGGGACAACTAATATGAAAGGACAGCAGCTTCCTCGAGGGCTCAGTGTTTGAGCCAGGGCTGTTGCTCCCACGGAGTGTGGCGGGACAGGTCCATTGGGTTACCCCAGAGCCAGCGCTGCCATCGCTGGGCCGGGCGGGGCTGGCTTGGCCACGGTCTCGCTTTGGGTTTGGGATGGGCCTGGGCCTACGTGGAGGTTTGGGTCTGAGTTTCAGTTTTTATCTTTGTTTGGGCCTGGGTCGAAGTCCACATTTGGGTTCTGGGGGTGTGTTTAGATCTAGGTCTAGGTCTGGTTGTATGATTTGACTTTGGGCCGGCCTGCAGGTTCTGATGTCGCTCTGGCTCTGGGCGGGAGCGGGCGCTCCCTCAGAGGGAGGCGCGGCCCCTTTAAGAGAAGCGCTCACCCCGCCGCTGCCGGGCGCGTGCGCGCAGGGGAGGTGGCGCTGCGCAGGCGCGCGTGGAGGACAGAGCCAAGATGGCGGCGGCCTGAGGGGAGTCATGGCGGGGCTGGCGCGGCGGCTGCTCTGCAGGGCGGCGGGGCCGCCGAGCACCCGCCAGCTGCGGGAGGCCGAGGAGGCCGCCCCGGTGTTCCAGTACGCGGGGAAGGCGGCCAAGCGCAACGACCGCGTGTTCGTGTGGGGCTTCAGCTACTCGGGCGCCCTGGGCATCCCCAGCTTCGTGAAGCCGGACGCGAGCTGGAAGAAGCCGCGGCGCATCCAAACCACGCCGTACCGCCTGGAGACACAGGAGAAGGTGAGCCCGGTCCCATCGTGTCTCTCCCGGCCGCCGGGGCTTGATCGGGGCTTAGCACAGCCGAGAACGGCGTTACTGAATCGGATTTAAAGGCTTTGTCACGATTCAGTGTTTTTTATCGATATAGTGGTATTGCTTGGGATGATTACTGGTTTAACTGCAGCAGCATATAGTTTAGAAAATATGTGTTTGTAATTTTGTTAGAGGCATTGGACAGCCAGGGTGTGAAGAGCATTTGCCAGATAAATTTGGCCTCTACCAGTGGCTCTGGGGGTGCTCCCACCTGACAAACGGGACATTGTGTTGAAAATTATGTTATTCTTTTGCCTACGTGTTTCACACATGCTCTGCTGTCTAGTGCAGAGATGGAGCGTTCATGGAATACCTTGAGTTGGAAGAGACTCGTGGAGTCCAACTCCACGCAGGACAGCCCAACAATCCCACCCTGCACCTGAGTTTTCCTTGGGGCTGTGCCCATTCCCTGGGGAGCCTGATCATCCTCTGGGGAAAGAGCCTTTTCCTGATACCCAGTGTAAACCTCCCCTGGCACAGCTCCAGCGGTTCCCTCGTGTCTTGTCCCTGGTCCCACAGCAGAGGTCGGAGCTGCAGACTCCAGTGAGATCTGACCTCAGTCTCCATTTCTCCACAGTCCAAGTGACCACAGTTCCTCCTCATGTGGCTTTTATGCTGGGCTTCTTTTGTCAAAAGGAGTAAAACATGTTATTCTCTTAGTATCTCTAGATCTTTCTTTGGTTTGGTTTTTTATGTGTTTGGTTTTGGTTTGTTTTTTTAACCTGCTGATGCAGGTCAGCAATCAGGTCTTTCTGTGGTGTTGAATGGGCTCAAGGTAATGCAGAAATAAAGATGTATGCACACAAAACCAAAACTTTGAGGCAGAAAGGTTGGACCTGAGTTTTCACCATTGTACTTATCACAGAAGACTGATAATTTTTGCAAGACCATACATGCCATAAATTTGGGCTGCATGTGAATGTATCTTAATGAAAAGTGAATGCTGATGGACAAATGTGGGGTGAAACTTGTTTTTCTAAGCCACAGTTTGTGACTAAATGGTGTGGGTTTTGTGTGTCTTCAAAGATATCCTCTGCTGCCTGCGGTTATGGATTCACACTGCTGGCTTCTAATACCAGAGACATCACCAAGGTGTGGGGCATGGGGCTCAACAAGGATTCCCAGCTTGGATTCCAGAGAAGCAGAAGAGATCAAAGTAAGCATTTAAGTGTTTTGAAGACTTACAGGGTGACACTGCAGTATGCCTGTGGTACATGTGTTGCTCATTGCTGCCCTCACATCCACTAGTACCTTCCTGCAAAAGACCATCTGTAAATTTTTTTAATTTTCATTTTTTTTTTGTAAATTTAGGTGTGGGTTGGGTTTGTTTTGTTTTGTTGGGGTTTTGCTCTTCTTTCTCCCTGCAAGTTGGCTGTAACTGATTATGTGTTCTTCAAGTTGCTAAATCTTTTTAAAGTAGAGCATGTCGTTTTTCATAAATGTTAGATGTCTTATTCCTTATGAACCTAGCCTAGCTAATCTTTCTTGCATTCCTTATTTCTGAAGGTGCTTGTAATCTACTTTTCTTTTAATATGAAGCACTAAGACGTTTTTCACCTTTCCTGATACATTTTTGTGATTGTTGCTCTTGTACCTTGTTTGCAGTATCCCCAGTTGCACAGAATGTTTGTGTGTGACACTAGGCTCTAGTGATCCAGCTGTATTCACTGAAGTGGTTGAACATGTGGGTGAAAGCCTCAGTTTCACAATTCTGCTATCTGAAGCCTTAAAAACATTCACCCTCTAGTTATGGTGGGCTTTCTTTTAGGCAGTGATTATTGCCTTCAGCTTTTACCTTCTCCCTCCCTCTGTGATAAGTCCCTGTCAACCTCTTTGGTTAGTATCTTGCTTTTCTAAAATGTATCTGCTTTTATAACAAAGCAGAAGTGAGTGTGTGAATGTACAACAGGATCAGCAAATACATGTTGAATTTACTTTGTGGAAGCTACTGTCTTAAAATTGTTGTCTCTTCCTGAAGCTAAGGGCTATGAATATGTCTTGGAACCATCTCCAATTCCGTTACCACTGGAGAAGCCACAGCAAACTCGAGTCTTGCAAGTGTCCTGTGGGAGAGCCCATTCCCTGGTCCTGACAGATAATGAAGGAGGTACAGTGTTGCTTGTGCTGATGATGTCAAGGGGTGCCTGACTATGCTTTTACTAAAAGCTTGGGAAAAAATTGTCTTCTGTCTTTTAGAACTGTATCCCAGGTGGGTTTTTGCACTGTAAATGGGATGCAGGCAGCTGTTGGCCTTGTAGGATTGCTTCTGCAAGGCAAAGCCATGAGCTTCACTTAGCTTAAGTTGTAAATGTGTTGGGTGCTTTTTACTGCAAGGTTTGTTTCTCCAGCCCCAGGCCTGGCTGAGTGCAGCCTTTTTGTCTTGTTCACTCAGATGTGTTTTTGAACACAAATTTGGGTGACTATGCCAGTACTCCTGTGTTACTTCCCCTTGAAGCCCCAGAGTGCTGTGTTTATAACAGCAATTAATTAATAATCCTTTATAGAAAAGATCCTGTTGGTGAATTGTCTCTCCACATCCCTGGGAACTCTGATGCAGTGCTGCACCAAGTGATCCAGTGCAGTTTCTTAGTGGGTGCACTGGTTGGTTTATTGATACCCACTCCTGTGGGAATGCTGATCTGAGTCTCTGACATCAGCAGGGTGAACCAGGCAATGCTGACTGTGACAAACAGTGGGCTCCAGGTACTGCTGCTGTGCCTGCAGCGATACTGCTGGCTGGTGTTGGTGAAAATGGATTCAGTCACTTTAATTCAAGTGGACTTCCTTTGAAAAAAGCTTATGCCAATTTTTACATTGCTGTGCTCCAACTTTCAGACTTAGAAGTGTGTGAAAATACTTTGTGGACCTGAAAAGAGGCTTTCAGGGGATTGGGCAGTAATAAAGCTAGTGTATTTTATCATTGTTTTTCAGTTTTCACAATGGGAAACAATTCTTATGGACAGTGTGGCCGGAAGGTTGTTGAAGATGAAATTTACAGGTAAGAATTCAAAGATCCTGAACTTTCTTAATGTTGAAAACATAATTGCATGAAAACAACCCTGCAGAAAAGCCTAAAGGTGGAAAAGGTGTGGTAGTTAAGCATGCCATTTAAGATTAAGGAGTCTGAGATCAGGCTTTTGTACTGCAGGCATCATACAAGCAGCCTGGCTTTGAACCCAGGCTGGGCACTAGCACTCTGCTTACCACATTCACAAGAGACAAAAGAATGTCAGCATGGGACAGTTCTTGCAGGGCATAGTGAGAGAACCCAGCCTTCATAAATTGCTTTAGGTAGTTTGTGTTAGTCGTTGTGCTTTCTCCTTTTGGCTGCTCAGAGTACATGTGCTGTTCCTGAGGATGCTGGAAGTGCCATTTAATTACAGAAGAAGTGTCCTTTTAAGTCTCTGCTGAGTCTGTAGTGCTTTTCCTTCACTGGGTTTTTTGTGGGTTGCACCAAAGCATATGCTCAAACTGCTCTGTATAATAGAGTAAGTAATAGTGGGAATATGTCGAGTTTCTGATTCCCTAGTAGGACCAAAAAAAATTCTTGTTCATTGCTCTGTCTGTGATCCACAACGCTTGGTCTGTGAAGTTTGAGAAAATAGCTGTAATTAGGTAGCTTTTGTTTCTCTTGATACTGGAATTATTGTTCATAATTCCTGGTATAGTGAAAAAACTGCAGGGCTGTTAGCACTACACTGTGCTCTGGGATACCTGGCTTACCTCTAGCCAAGTGTAGTGTTCATATGAGTATTGCAGTGTTATTTAGTGTCTCTGCTCATTTTAGACTAGGGACTGTCTTTGAGGGTTGCTCCTACCCCCAATTATTACAAGAGCTTATATATTAAAAGTGACAGTGCTTAACTTCTTAAATAAGAGAATGTAGAATTATGTTTCCTCTTCATTTTGTGGTGAAACTACATGTGAACAAATTTCTCTACTTGTGGTAATAAAGTAGTTTTCAGTAGAGGCAGGTTTACCTTTGTGTTTTTCAGTTGCAGTCTTCTGAAATCCTCTGTGTTGCCTTTTCTCTTCTTGGTGGTTGTTTGGTGTCCAGTGAAAGCCATCTCATTCATCAGCTGAAGGAATTTGACAGCAGAGTTGTCCAGGTAAGAGGATCATCTGAACTCAGTCCTGAAGATGAATTGGAAACCAGCTGAACAGCCAAGCTCAGAGGGTGGCAGTCGCTGGCTCGAAGCCAAGTTGAAACCAGTAACAGCTGCAGTACTCCAGGGATCTGGGCTCCAATCCTGTTTCACTAGTGATCTGGATCACAGAGTGTTCCCTCAGCAGATAGCAGATGGCATAAAACTCTGAGGGGAGTGACTGATAAACCAGAGGCTGGTGCTGCCATCCAGAGGCTGGAGAAATAGGCCTACATGAGCCTCATCAAGTTCAGCAGTGGAAGTGGCTAAGTCCTGTTGCTGGTGCAGAACAATTTCAGACACCACCACGGGCTAGGGGTGACTGTTTGAAAGGCAGCTGTGCAGAAAAGTCCCTAGGGTACATCAGGCTGACCATGTGCCTTGCTGTAGAGAAGGCTAATGATACCCTGGGCTGCATTAGGGGGAGTGTTACCTACAGGTCAAGGAGATGATTCTTCTTTTCTACACTATTGTGTAGAAAGTCTACTTTCTAAAGTCTACCTAGAAGTCTACTTCTAGGCTCTCCACACCACTGTTCTCTTCCTGTCGTGATTTCTTCCCTATTGTCACTTCTATATTGCTTCAGAGTTTAAATTTTGTCTTTGCCTTTTCAAAAATGAGCTGTAAAACCATCCACTTAGGCTAGCCAGCATTTTTCTAGGTCAGGTTCCTAGGAGAGCAAGGGACTGCAGGGCAGCAGAAACACCTGCCATGGCTGCAGTATTCCCAGGCACAGGAGCAGTTTGTTGGTATGTCTGTGCCCCTGTAGTTTTCTGCTGTTTTCTATGTTGTGTCTTGTGGCTCTTGGCCTTCCCTTTCTCTAGAGCCATGTGATCAAGAGAGAAAGGTCAAAGTCTGAGCTGATGGACATCATAGAGGTTCATTGCTCAATTTATCTGTCAGTAATGCTTCACTAAATCAAGTCTGAGCATGTGACCTTTCCTGACTAGCTCTGACCTCTTGTTTGTGTGCAGGTTGTGTGTGGGCAGGACCACAGTCTGTTTAGAACCAAGAAAGGTACAGTCTATGCATGTGGATGGGGAGCTGATGGACAAACAGGTAGGAACTCAGCTCAGCTTGCTTTTCAGGGTATTGATGAATACAGCAAGCTGCCCTAATTGAGAAGTTGTCATGTCTGTTTGTCATACATGTGTGGACAGAAAGGGGCTGCTGATGTTTCCAGTTGTGTGTAGATATTTTCAGTTCTCTTGTGTAACTAAACTAAGACAATCCTGTTCATCTTTTGAGGACCTTTAGGATGGTGCTCTGGCAATGCAAGCATGCAGCTGGAGGAGAGTGTGTTTGCTATTTAAAGCTTTTGAGGGGATGTGGAGGTGACATGGACAGCTTTGCTCTTCAGTTTGGTGGTGGTTTTTCCTTCCTTGTTTTGGGGCTGTTCTGTACTTTTGAACTGATGAACACTTTGGTAGCTGTTGCACATTTTACCATGGGATCCTTGGTGAGCCCTTTCTGTGGTGGCTTCTGCTGCAGAGAACTTCCTCCTCTCAGTAATTCCTACTCTCTATTCGTTCTGCTGCTCCCAAAGCTGAGTGCTTCCCATAATTCTTGTGTGCCAATATAGTATAACCCAGCTTTCTGTCATTACATTCTGGACTCTTTTCCAGGCAGCAGTTTGTCATGTAAAGCATTTTCTTCCCAGCCTCTTTTGCCATTTCCCCAGCTGTTGTCTGACTGATTGCAGTGTGCTGTGACTCATGGCTCTCCTAGCAGAAGATAGGATGCAGTCAATTTGTGAAACTTCATCTCTGATGGGATATCTGCCTGGCTTGGTTATTGTTCTTCAAACACTTTGGTCCATGCAGACAAGAGATATGAGACTCTTCAGGGGGCAATTGTATAAAGTTGTTGTGTACTCCAGAGAGGTGGCTTTGGCTAGTGGAAATGGTGTCTGTTGCAGCTGTTAATTAAGCAGTATAGACAGAAAAATTTATTTCAGAGGAAGGGTGATTTTGTTATAGCATGACAGAAATGGTCATATGCAGTCATTAAAAGTGTGTCTGGAAAAAAATTCTTCATAATCTGTACTTTTTTTCCTTTCAGGTCTTGGACACTATAACATCACCAGTGTTCCTACTAAGCTGCATGGGGACATTGCTGGAGTAAACATTATCCAGGTCTCTTCCTATGGGGACTGTTGTCTGGCTGTTTCAGATGAAGGAGATGTCTTTGGCTGGGGAAATTCAGAATACTTGCAGTTGGCATCTGTCACAGAAAATACACAGGTCAGTTGACTTAGGGGTGTGTATTTATGTCTTTCAGTTCAGCTGCTGTTCAGAGTTAAAAATTATGTGTTTTTCCCTGTTCTGGGTTCTTTTGGCAGCAGATACAAACACCACTAGCAGTCTGCTTTTACATAAGCTTACAAAACCAACCTGTCTGACATGTTTGTGTAGCTTTAGGGGACAATATGTTTTCCCACTTTGACAGGCAAAGGTTTGTGTCACCTCACCCTAGTTTGTTAGTCTAAGAACTCTGTATTCTTCTTTCTCCATGCCATGGACTTTGCACCAAATTGAGACCCAGCCCAAGTGCTTTTGCTGATTTCAGGACAGGAATTAGTTTTTTGGCTGGCTATTCTAGGATTTCAGGTGATCCTACTTTGAGGATAGTGCTGATCCAGATGGCTCTTGGAAGTCCTTTCCAGTCAACCTGTATGCTGGTGAATTTTTCATGGGCATCCTTAGTGGGTTTATAACTTGAGTCCTAAACTCCAGTGTCTCACAGATGAAAGGGTTTTTTAGCCAGCTTACATGGGGCATTGTTAGATTGCTGAGTTCACACTAGGCATTATATTACTGAGGTAGTTAGGCACTTGGTCTCATGTTGCAGCTACTTTAGGAAATGGAGTCAGGAAATTAATCAATACTCAAGCTACTCTTGGCAGAAGGCTAAGAGCTGACAATTGTATTAGAATAGCTTTAGCAAAATTTTTAGAAAGCTTTTCCTGTGCCTCTCCTAATGTAGCCTTAATCTAGGGCTGAATGCTGAGACCCATAAGGCCTGAGGACAATGATCAGATTTTGCAGTGTAGCTGTTTTCCTGGCTGCGTGGGCAATGGAGCTCTGCAGCATCTGAAATGGATGAACCAAAAATGAGCTTTAGCTAAAATACAGATGCAGTCCAAAGTGTAGAATGGCAGAGCTGTGAAATCAAAGATTGCTCTTTACAAATGTATGTATGTGTGTTGGACTGTACCAAATAAGTGCCATTTTCTTTAAGTAATTTTTTCCCTAGTACGTTCAAAAATGCCACTGCAAACTGAATTTTAGTGAACTAACCCAGTGTGAAGACAACCTGTTGACTTCCCCATTGTGTCTGACTTCTAAAACCCAGGGATAAGAAGCAGTTATTAGTCATTCTTAGCCCTGTTGCCATGCATGTAAGCTTTCCTGTAGGTAACTTTTTCCACTTTGTCCTCACCTTAATGAATTCATAGAGGGTTTTTTTCATTTTGGGACTTGCACTCATTTTATTATTCAGTCAATAAAGGTTGTATCAGGAATCCAATGTATGTGAGCTCTAACTAGAGCTAATGAACGAGTTAAAATGTATCTAGTTTGAAGTTTACCTTGTTTCTAACTACTCTTCTGCAATCTTGTACAGGTGAATGTTCCCAGGCATTTGCCATTCAAGATTGGGAAGATAAAGGAGGCTGCCTGTGGAGGGACTGGCAACATGGTGCTGACAGGTGAGTTCACTGGTAGAATCATTGGCTTTGCTGCAAGGCCACACTGTAGGAGGAATGTAACATTATGAAACAAGTATCTTGTTTTCTGGAAACAGGGTAATACTGTATGTTAGGAGGAAAGCTGGGAGGCTGAGAAACGTGATATAGGAATGTACTGGAGGAGTTGTTTTCACTAGTGCAGAACATTGCTTCCAGTGTGTGCAGACTTAGAACAAGAGCATGGCAGCTGTTTGCTCTTACCTCTTTTGTTTGTCATGGCCTATAGTGAGAAGTAGGCTGAAGTATTTTATCCAGCTAACTCTTGTGTTGGCATTATTTCCCCATGAAAGTTTTGCGTAGGAGGCTCGATATGCTTGTATAGCTTAGGAAAAGATTGAGGCATTTGGATGGGAATGCATTATTTGCAGCTTTTAAATAATCAAAAAGTATTAGACTGGAAGAAAGGAAAATACCCCTTTGGTTCTGATTAACTCTTGGTTGTGGCGTGAATTTCACAAGCACAGACTTTCTTACAGAATGTGTTCTTATTGTAATACAGAAGAAGGAAATGTTTTTGTCTGGGGATATGGAATTCTTGGGAAAGGACCAAATCTAATAGAGACAGCAGTGCCAGAGATGATCCCACCCAGCCTTTTTGGCTGGTCAGACTTCAGTCCAGACATCCGTGTTGCTCATGTTCGCTGTGGACTCAGCCAATTTGCAGCACTTACAAGTAAGTTTCTCATTCTGCTGCCATGGGGAGGTCCTGTTGCTGTGTTATTGGCAGAAGAGGAAAAAACCCCATGTGTTATAGATTGTGTTTTGGTTGTTTCTGCTGTGGAGCTGATCCAAACACTTCTGAGGTTTGTGTGTTTTCCTGAGGAGCTCAAAACTCTTCAGCTCTGTTCAACACAAATTTTTGCTTTTCCATAGCTGTCATTAGAAGGTCACTTCTTTCAGACAGTCAAATAAACAGTCTCCAGGTGATGGCTTGGGACAGATCTCACTGCCTTGCTTACTGGATTTGCTCTGATGATAGCTGATACAGATCAACTGCAGTTGTCTAACTTTCAGCACAAATTATTAATTTCACAAATGATTCCCTGGAATTTCTGCTGCTGCACTCTTCTTTCAAATAGAATTCCAAAGCAGGTGATGTAAGAGGGGTAAACAAAGATGTGTGCACAAGGAGAACTTGTGTCTTGTACTGTTCATTAGGCATAATTTTCTCCAAATGCAAGTACATTTATTGTACCTTGAAGTAAATCTGGTATTTGTCATACTGCTTGAATCACCCTGTGTACTCCCAGAAACACTGCAGCCACATTTGCCAGCATCACAAATAGAATTCTTCCTTTTGAGTGATTTTATTCTCTTTTTTTTTTTTTTTTTTTTTCTCCTGTGTAGACAAAGGAGAACTGTTTGTGTGGGGAAAGAATCTAAGAGGGTGCCTAGGAACTGGAAGAATGGAAGACCAGTATTTCCCATGGAGGGTAAGGATGGTGGTATTAAGGCCAAGAGTATATTGTTTGGCTAGTTTTTGTTATCCTTAGGGCAAGGACCATCATTTGCTGTGTGGTTTTGCTGAGTAATTCTGAAAGGAGTGGAAGCCTAAGATGACTGTAGAAGTGCTTTGTTTTCCAGAGGTCCTTGTGTAGTCTGCTTGGGAATGGAGGTATTCAGTAAACCTTTTAGTATGCTATGCCAGTAATGATTTTGAATCCTAGAACAGCATCTGGTGCTGTGCCACCACATCTGAACAGTTCTCATCTCCTTCCTGTCCACCATCATCTGCTTGCTACCCTTACTGCCTCTCCCTTCCCCTCCTAACCTGTGCTTCTGTTTATATGTGCTGCAAAGAAAGACATTGGTCATCTGTCCAAGTCATTCCTCACCTAAATTTGGTGAACATTTTGGGCTGTAGTGGCTGCAGGTCCACATAGCAGTGGACTTCCTTCCCACCTGTGGATCACTGGACTGGCTGTCAGGTTACAGCAGGAGATCCTTACTCAGCTGTGTTCATAGCTGTTTCACAGTGCTTCCAGTTCCACTGCTTCCCCCCAATGCCTCTGGGAGCCAGACTCAGTGGATGTAGAAGAGATTTTGGTTCTGGAGTTGAGCATTCAGCCTAACAGATGCTCCTGGTCTCCATGAAGGCCAAGTAGGAGATGAGGGAGGCGATCAGTTGGACCACCCTGGAGTCCCTGTCTGTGTCTGAACTTGCAGTAAATGTGTTTCTGTAGTATGCTTTCTTCTTTTCTTAAAAATGAACAAAACCAGACCAACTCTGGAACATTTGCCTAAAACCACACTGCTATGGCTGAGTGGAATTTCTGAATTCACTTCCCCAGGTGTGGCTGGACATTGGGGGTTATGCCCTTTGAGACAGGCAGCTCCTGTCTGACAGTGCTGTGGCAATGTGCCAGGATCCTTGTCTGTGACCTCCTGCCCTACAACTAGCTGCTGTCCTCTGTCTTGCCTCTAAGGAAAAACTTGCTTTTTTAGACTCTGCTTTCCTCAAGTTTGAAGTCAGTTTTAAGTGAGTAAGCTTCAGGAGTGAGGCGCTGGTCTATTGGCATCAAAGCACAAACTGCCTTAGGGTGAGTTGAATCTTTGTCTTGTTCCGGTTCTTGATGATGAAAGAAGAGGCAAATCCCTGTGGTACTTGGGCAGACCCTCTTCCTAATGTCTAGATTATGCTCTGTTCAGTCATGCTGCTCCTGCTGCTGAACAGATGGGCTGAGGCTACAATCTCCTCACTGTCTGCTAGTGAGCCTGCTCTTCTTTCTCCTTCCAAAGCTTTATGGGCTTCTGTGAAGGAAAAAGAGTATTTCACAGCTCAGTGCACAAGCCTGCCTGGTGCTGAATCTTGCTCTTTCTGTGCTTTCAAGTTGGCACTTGCATTGGTACAAATCCCTGTGAAACTAGCTGGCATGTTGAGCAGAAGGAGGATGAGAAATAGGAAGTACCAGGTACAAAGTTCCAGCTGGATAAATAACGCAGTGTCATGTGTTTCACCCAGGTGACTGTACCCGGAGAGGTGGTGGATGTGGCGTGTGGAGTTGATCATATGGTAAGCATGGTCAGGTCTTTCACCTAGAGATGTTGCTGGGTCTCAGCACTGTACCAGGGCTTGTTTTTGAGCTTCTTGGAAAGGAAAACTCATTTTATGGAACCAAGTGACTGTGAGCAGACAGCTAAAGCAGCGTCTGGGTGCCTTATCATCCCTGCCTTGCTGAAATGCTGTGGCCTGGCTGCAGGAAGGAAGCACGTTCCCCGAGGAGCATGGAGATGCAGGGAGTGCTCTTGCTCCTTTGTGATGAGCTCCCAGAGAATCTGAGGCCCAGCCCCAAGCTGGTGAACCCCTCTGTGCATGCAGAGCATCTCCCTTAAGGAAGACTGGCATGGGATGAAATCTACAACACAGGACATTGAAATATGGACATTTCCTGTCATCAGTTCTGGAGTTAGTGTTTTGCAGAGCCAGACTATTTCTCAAGGGAAAACTTGGGTGGTTTTTTATTACTATTGTGTGGAAGAGAGGTCATGCTATGTCCTGAAGCCCAGCACAGTTGTCCTGGGTGGCCATCCTGATCTGCCCTGTGCCAAGGCTGTTACCCTGTGCAGAAACTGAATGCACAGCCCTTGCCTGGAGGCAGTGATGTGTCTGAGGGCTGTTGAAGACCTTCTGTATTAGTGCTAAAGACTGAACACCAAAGGAGCACATTCAAAGAGTGAGAGCCTGTTTGCAGGGGTAAGTACTATCAAATAAGACAGCAGGCTCTGTGCTGCAGGACAGATGGATGGTGACAAGCCAGTCTAGCTTATTGAGGGAGGCTGGAAACACAGCCCTTGATCAGCTGCCTGCAAAATCAGTGCTCAGGCATGGATGTGAGCAGTGCTCACCACCCCTCAGGTACCTTTGTCTCCTTGTGCTGATCACACATCACTGCCTTTGATTGTTTTTGGATTCCCTACACTCTTTCTGTTTTCAGAGGTATGGTGGCTCTCAGTTGTAATTACCTGGGGATTTCAGGATTGCCTAGCAGGGGAAGGAATGGGTAAAAAGCAGAGCTACATTCCTTGGTACCTTCTTAGCAGTAAGCTGATAGAGATGGGATGCAACAGCTGTATCTGTAGCAGGCACTTACCCAATCTCACACCCAAGTGTGGGGAACTGCCTCCTGTGAAACACTCCAAACATCAGGCAGAGTTGTGACTTTTCTCTCTGTGTGGGATACTTTCGTGTGCAAACTGTTTAGGTGGAATCCAAGCTAGTAGGTTTTCAATAAAGTGATGATAAAATCTTTATCAGTAGTAATAGGCGTATTGTTGAGCATGATTTGCTCATGCATTGATTGGCTCTGCATTTGAACTGCAGCATTTTGGGTCAGTTATGTGACAGGAAACCACTTTTGTCAGCTGGGCTGGCTCCATACCTGCAGGACTGATGGTGTTGTAGGTAGGTATTGCATCCATATATTGGCTTCATTAGATGAAATTCTGTGCCAAAATTCAGTGTGTAAACTTTAATTAAAGTAAATTTTGAAGGGTTTGCATGAAATATAGGAAAGGTGAACCAAAGTACATGGAAATAGAGCCACATCTCTTGAGTTGTTGTTGATGTTCCTGTGTAACACGCACTGCTGGGTGGTTGGGACAGAACAAAAAGCTACCATGAAACTGGCAGACCTTCAGAACTGTGAATTCTCATTTGGTTGGCTTTAATTTATACCTTATTCTATGCAACTTGAGCAGTGTGTGGTGCCCAGGCATGTCTTGTTGGCCTCATGGGAGCTGCTCTCATTCACAGCTGTTTCCTGGTGCACCTTGGGGCTGGGCCTTCTCAAGAGCTGGGTTGAGTCCTTGTGTTGCATTCTTGCTGTACAATAAATTGCAAATTCTGTGTTAATGAGATGCCAATGAGGTCTTCAGCCCTAAAAAGAAGTGTTGTATGGCTTAATGCAGTGGGGGGTTTTTGTGCCTTCATTATAGTGATTGTGGCTGTTCTCAGACATGTTGCTTAGTGGGAACAAGGTTAGTGGCAGTGAGAGCAGTCTGGCAAGCACCAGCACTTGCCCATGTTTTTGTTACAGTGTGGGGGGAGCATTGGGACCTTGTGCCCCCCCGCCTGCTCTGTCATTCCTCCCTCATCAACAGGACAGGGAGAGAGAATCTGAAGGAAAACTTGGGTTGAACAAGGACAGGGGAGCTGTTACCATCATGGGCACAGCAGACTCACGTTGGGGAAATTATTTTATTGCCAATGAAACAGAGCAGGGTAATGAGGAATTAGTATGTCTAACTAGAAGTCTAACCTACACACACACTACTACACACAGAACCTGCACTCTTTGGTGTAGTTAGAGTAACTACAGAAAAGTCTAACCTTTCCCACACCTCTCCCTTTTTCCCAGGTTCAGCCCTGCTTCTGACTTTTGTACTTCCTTCATCTCCTCTGCTGACCTTTGTTTCTACATGGTTGTCTGTCACAGATTCTCACTCCTTTCTTTTAGCTGCTGCTGTGCAGCAGTTTTTCCCCTTTCTAAAGCAGTTCTTTGGGAGCTGCTCCTGCTGATGGGCTCAGTCTTGGCTCAGAAAATAAAAATATCCTCTTCCCCACCACACCCCTTGTGTGTTGAAGGCAGATCCTACCTGAGGTGTGGCTTATGCTTCTCCTGCAGGACCAGGGCCATACAGGAGCCCAGCTGTGCTGGGGTAGCTTCAGGTCACCACTGTTGTGAACTGCAACTTTGCATCATTTTGTCCTTCAAAGTATGGCAAAGTAGACAGCCCAAAATATCCCAGCATCCCTAAATATACCTGCAGTGAGGGAGTGTATGGGCCAAGGATGCACATGGGGAGCAGCTCAAATTAGAACTAGAATAATCTGCTTGATTTGGCATTGATTACACAAGTGATTTGCCCTCAGATCAGCACTGTGCTGGCGTGTTTGGCTTAAAATAGCCCAGAAGGGCTTCAGGAGGGTCCCCTGGTGCAGAGCCCTGTGCACAAACAGCTCCAGGCAGCCTGATAGAGGTGCCACAGTGGCTGGGGACTGGAGGAGCTGCAGGAAGGCTGGGTGAGAGCTTCAGGCCCAAGCACACCTGCACAAATTCAGGTCTCCACACCCCACCATCCCAAGGGGTCCTGGCAATTCCCTGCTGAGAGTTGAATCCAGCATGGCCCCCCCAGGCTGCCCTGCAGCCCCCACACAGCAAGGCTGGTCTCATCTGTCAGCAGACTGCCCTGCTGGGGATAAAACACACCAACACCTGTAAGATAAAGATTATCTCAGGCACTTGCTGTGTTACAACAGACTTTTCTCTACAGGATCCTTCAAAAACAGATGAGTCAGAGAACCTAATAGCCTTCACCATTCAAAATACTCCAGAAACAATATTACTTCACTGTGCTTCATCATAACTCATAAAAATCTATTTTTGTAGCATTTTTTGCAAGGGGCTGGAATCTCCCCCACCTCCCTCCCGTGCCCCTCCTGCTCAAAGGTGTGGGCCTGGGCAGGTGAGGTAAGAAAAATACTGTTGTGGAAAGGTATCAGTATCTTTGGGGTCTGGACACCAGTTTAACAGCCTCAGTCCTGTTATTTACCTTAAGATGCCATTTGCTTTTGTGGGGAGTTGTAGGCAGTGCTGAGATTGTGGGGCAGTGCTCTGTATTAAGGCTGCATTCCATATTAACAATCCCACAGTAACTTCTTACATGACTGTTTTGATCACGAGAGTAAACAATGGATTACACTACACTGAAAAGGTTTGGTGGTTTCCAGAAAACAGCTGGAGGATGGGGATGGTGGTGGGTTTCATCTGCAGGGGTACAATACACCCAGAGACAGGACCTGGACACCAGAGAGATCAAGAATGTCTGCTGGCCTTCATAAATTGTGTGTGAGTGACACCCAGTATGGCTGTAGGTGAAAGAAATGAGAGTTACATCTTGCAGACAATGCCAAGCTCTGCTTTATTTTCATCAGTTTGATCAGTACAAAAGCAGACAGCATAAGTTTCACTTTTTATTCTTTTTCGGTTTAATTACTTTACAAAGTACAAAATATACTGTCATTTATTTTGGAACATTAGGATTTTTTCTTTTTTCTGTTTTGTTTTTTTCATACAGTACATAAATCTCAGCTTTTCAGCATAAGACCAGCAAAGAAAAGCAGCGTGTGCACTTGCTGGGAAAGCAAAGCAGCCACTTCTCAGCTCCACACAATGTCCAGTGCATGATCCCAAGCTGCTGCCACCATTCCCTGTGCCTGGTGCTGTAACATCCTGCCTCGTGCAGAGCTCATGAAGGCAACTGATGCATTCAGGCTCCTCTGTGCCTTGTCCCCCCAAACTTACAGGATCTCCCCACCCACACATGCAGGGCCTGGCCCCACTGAGCCCATGGGCACTGCCCACAGGGCAGGTGCAAGCAGCCTTTCCATGGCTGCAGCCCAGAGCAGGAGCTGTACCAAAGGCCCCTGCATGGGGAGGATTCCCCCACCCTGTCTCTTTGCATCAGAGCTGGTAATTAAAGGGAAATAAATACACTATTTTTTCCACCCTCCCCAATGAAAGGCTGCATGGGGTTTCTGAGAGGTGAGCAGGGAGGAGAGGCTGCAAGAGTTTGGGGTTCCCAACCCAACTTCAGCCTATTTGGTGTGTGTCTGAGGCCAAAAGTGGTATTTCACTTACAGAGCAAATGATACATAAATAACTTTTTAAATAAAAAAGTCCTAAAGATTTGTGTTTCCTTCCCAGGTTGCCCAGCACAGCTGTTCTAGGCAGCCAGGGAAGAGAGACAGACCCTGATCCAGGCTGGGCAGTTTCTGCACCAGGAGCATCTCTGCTCTCTTGGCAGTTCTAGAAATCTGGGTTAGTGTTGTTTAGGTGTCTGGAGGGAATATGGGCTCCTTTGGAGTCCTTACAAAGGGGATAAAGAGAAATGCTCAGGCTTGTTGAAGCCACTTGAGGCACTAATAAAGTGGCATTGCACTATGGCCCCAGAAGGGCCAACCCCTCCTAACAACCCTGACCTTGCACGGTGCATTGTGAGCCTGCAGGGTGATGGCTCACTGAACCTTAGCCCAGAGGAACCACACTAAAAATCTGCCCAAAGCACTGATGAGAACAATGAGGCTTCTCCTCCCTCTGTGCAGTGCTCCCTCAGAACTAAACCCTTCTGGCAGGAGACGACCAGCCCGTGCTGTGCAGCCACAACCAGACACTGCAAGGTGGGGCTGCAGATGTTCCAGGGCACTCTGGCACCAAGACCCAAATCCCAGCAGCAGCAGGACCTGCTGGCATGGCTCGGTGGTGGGAGCAGGTGAACCTGTCAGGGAAATTGAGGTGATCACCCACCCTCTAATTCTAATGAAAACAAGGAGAGAATGGGTTATGTAAGGAATTAACAGTAAGGGAACAAGACAGGCTATTCATTTACAGAATTTTGCAGAAAGCTAAAATTGGATGAAAACAAACCCCCAAGGGAGCCCAGGGCATTAAAAGCTCTTTTGAACTCTCCTGCTCCACACAGCTGGGACAGTGCTGAGCTGGGCTGGCTGTGGCCATGCTGGAGCTGAGCAGGCAGGGGAGGAGCTGTGTGCCTGCCATCCCTGTGCCACTCCCTCCACCTTGGCCGCACAACTTAGGCACTCTCAGCTGGGAGGAGATGCCAGAGGTTTGTTAGTCCCTTGTGGCCAGGCCCTCTGCAAAGTCAGAGCGTGCAGAAGCACAGGTCATGGCTGCAAGAGAATTACAGAGCAGGGGGAAGCTGTTCATGGAATCTGCAGTAGCATGGCAACATTCATTCCCAGACTTTACATCTGAAATGACCAGTGCTGTCTAAAGACACCAAGAAAAGATCTTGGCTTATGTATGTTCCAAAGAGGTACAGAACCCGAAAATTCGTATCCTAAAATGAGAATGTACTTTGATCCATACTTCAACCATTTTCCCTTCATACAACAGGGGCTGTGCATTGCTCTGTGCTCACCAGAGCATCTGCAGAGGCTTTAACTGCTGCAGCCAGGATTTGCTGATCAGCATCCAGTGCACGTCTCACACTGCAGAACCCCTTTCTTTCCTTCACCTTTGCTAACTGGAGCTGGTAACTCAACCCAGCTGTGTTTCATAAGGATTAAATAAAGAAGGAGGCTAAGGATGGCAAAGTAACTCAAGATTACCTTCACAGTCAAGTGTTTCCCTTCCAGGGAGCCTGGGAAGGTCCCACAGCCTTGCTGAGGATGCACAGACTGTTTCTGTACCAGTTCAGTGCTGCCAGGATGCCTGAGAGATACTGCTGGCCCCTGGCACGTGGCAGGGGACAGACAGACAGGACAGACAGATGCACTCATGGGGAGAAGGTAGGGAGAGCTGGAGGCAGCTTTGCACATTTTAGCCAATGTAAACACACCCCAGCACATGCTGCAGAGTGTAAATATTTTTGGCAAAGGATTACTGGGTTTTACTCTCCTGCAGATAAGAAAAGTTTAATCCAATCCAATGTTTGCAGGCAGGACTGGAACAGGTAAGTGAGATGCCTTAAGCTGCTTACTGGAGATGGCCACAAGAGTCAAAGTGACAGAGAGAAGAAATCCTCATCAGAAAATGATTTCTTGTCCATAACTGAATGTTGTTGGGGGACACCTTCTTTCAGGAATTAGCAGCAATGCTCAGCCTGAGGCCAAATAAAGAATTTCTCCCTTTTGATTAACAGAAAATACCAATGATCCAGTGCTGACAGCAACACCTGTGCTCAGTGAACACTGACTGTGCCATTGCAGGACCCAGCACCTCCCATTCACCTTGCTGACCTGTAAATGAAGGAGTTTGGACAAGCCAGTGCTCTTGCACAGTTGTGTGGGTGTGTGGACTCCACAAGGATGGCAGGAACCCCCCTGCAGCACTGAGGCCATCCCTCATTAGCAGGGCCATGGGCAGCTGGAGCTGCCCAGAGCTGAGCAGGGATGCTGAGGGCAGCACTGGCAGCTGCAGGTAATCCAGGCACCCAGCCCAAGGGTGTCCACTGAGCCATGTTCCTCCTTTATCCACACACCAGTGAGCAGCACAATGTCAGGAGGCTCAGATCTATTAGCACAAGGCATTTAAAAGGAAAATATCTTCAACTTTTTCCCTACCCCAAAGGCTGGGTGCTGAGAGTTCAGAGCCCCCTGCTTTGGTTTCTCTAAGCACTGTAGTGTTAATAGTGTGGTGGTATTATTATTACTATGAAAATATTTAACAAAGAGACCCCTTCCTGCAGGGCAGATCTCACTATGCAAGCTTGCATTGATCCTGACTTCAGGCTGGGTGCAGGGACAAAGTTCCACCAATTCTGGCCACATTTGGAGTATCCCAGTTCCCACCAGAACAAATATGAAGGGAATACTAAAGGGAAAGCATCAAGTTGTCTGAAACAATCTTCTTGGATGTCAGGAGAAAACAATAAAAGGAAATCAAAAGGTGAAGTCAAGGATGATGGCAGCATCAGAAGCCCTCAATGGCATTTTACATCCTGTGAATTCTTCAGGCCAACTGTCCCGTGCTGGGACATCAACCTTCCTTTGGAAGGTTCAAAATACCACAAAGCTTTCTACAGATTTCACAAATATAAGGCTGATTCCCTTGGGGGAAAAAAAAATTACAAAAATCAGCCTCTAAAATAGCCTGAGTGCAATGTTAGAAAATTAAAACCTATGGTTTTTTGTTTTCATTTAAGGCTCAGTAAAGTTGCTTGTTTGGAGTTAATTCCTTCCTATCCACATTGAAGTCCTTTGGAAGCAGCATCTTCAAAACTGACATCTCCCAAAGGTTGACAAAACCCCAGAGCAAAAGGAAGACCCTGTCCTGATGACTCTGTCCTGGTGGCACCATCCATGCACACAGAGAGAACTCAGGCTCAACTCAGCTGACCACAAACCTGGGCTGGCAACTCAAGGCTGCCCTCCCTGCCAGCCACGCTGCCAATCTGCCTTCCCAAGGAGTAACTGATAAAATATGGGGTGAAAAGCCACCACTCCAGCTCAGTGCCCACAGCACAGGGCAGAGCCACAGCAAACATCTCTGAACGCTTTCAACACTGCACTGTGCAGCCTGTGTCCCAAAGCTTCTTTCCAAACAAACATCCAGAAATGCACAGTGCCACTTCTAGAACAAACCTTTAGTTCAGAAATCTGAAGTGAATATAAACATATCGTGGGACAATTCCAAAAACCCATGTAAAGGAACAGCAAAATCAGATTTGAAACTCAGTGTTTGAATCCAGCAGCATCAGAAACCATAACTGCCCTCCAGTACTGTGAATGCAGAAGCAATCAATGAGCTGTGTCTGTGTTTGCATGTCCCACACACCAGAACAAACCACACCCATGGCACAATCCCAGGTGCCTGCTTACTGCCTCCAGATTAATGCAAAACCCTGGCTCACAGCTGGCACAGCCTCAGGGAAATCCTGCCAGAGGCTCTCTCTGAAGCCCTCAGCAAAGCCCTCAGGAAATGGCAAGATCTGCCATTTCCTTATGTCAAGACTGAAGTGGAAGAAGTTAAGAAATGTAAGATGTGCTGGGGCTGGTAATCACAAAAGGTCACACGTGGGACAGACTGCTGGCACCCACTCTTGGGTAACACTCCTCTCCCAGCCCTGGGCTCTGCTGTGCTCTCCACACCAGTGGCCACAGCCTGGACACGGTGCCACCAGCCTGGCTCCTGCTGGCCCTCAGCTCTGGTAAAAGCCAGAAGAAAACATGCTATTGCTGCCCCATGGGAAAAGCCTCATCATCTTCCTGTGACAGGACCAGATGCTAGCAGGTTTTAGGTATTTTCAGCACCATTCTACTTTCCCCAGCCAGCAGCAATTTCCACCTGTGTGATGCAGGAGCTGATGAAAAACTGCAGGAGGGTCCCCACAAGACTCAGAGCCCTGGCAGGGGGAAGCTGCTGTGGCCAAGGAGGCCTGGGATGTGCAAGAGCAGCTACCCAGGGACCCTGGGCAATCCTTTTATTTCCCCATGTGTGCACACTGGGTGGGAAAAAGCCTGAGGGGACAGGAGAAAAGAGGCCTTCCTCCTCTTGCTGGCCCTGGGGAACAAGGGCAGGGGGAAGGCTCTGATGTGGGATAAGGGACAACAGCTGTCCTGGAGCAGGGGAACGGCAGCAGTGGGAAAGTGACTGGAAAAAATTGACCAAAACCAGCCAAGTTTCAATGCAGACACAAGTCTGGGTGACACCACCTGCCAGGAGCTGGCCAGAGCTGAGCTCCCCCTGCCCAGGCTTTTTCAGAGCAGCCAGGCTTTGACTGCAGGGAGGAAGAAAAAGGGGAAATGTCAAACAACTGGGTATTTTCCCCTTTTCCAACACCAAACTGTTCTGTCAGGGGAAACAGAACCCTTTGCATCCTATCTCAACACAGGCAAGATGGACAGTCCTCAGGAAGTCTGATGCGAGGAGACAACCCAGTACAACACAATGTCTTTTCTGTTTAATTCCATATTTCATTTTGGTTCTGGTTTTCAGGGCTCTCTGAGCCAGTGTCCATCTGCTCTTGGCCCATCCCACTGCTCTCAGCAGCATCCCCACGGTGCTGCCATCGGCTGCAGCTCCTTCCACACTGAGAGCACAGCCAGGGTACACTTCACCTCGGAGCTGAACATCAGAAAACCATATCAGAACTCCCTTTCCTCCTGCCCCTCATTCATAAATTTAATAAAATAACAATAACAATAATAATATAATAATAATAATAATAATATTATAATAATAATTAAAACAAAGGCTTATTGGAGCTGTTTCTGCTCAACTTTCCACAGTCTCTTTTCATGTCACTCTCTGTAATCAGATTTTTCAAGAAATACTGTGAGAAAAAAAGAATAATAATAATAATAATAGTAATTATTATTATTAGAATAATAAAAAGCATCTGGAACCAGCTCAGAAGATTTCTAATGCTTTTCAGCTTGACTGACTTGGAGTGCATTGACCACACCATTTATATTTTCTTCAGGTACCTGCAAGAAAACAGAGAAAGGTCATGTTCCAGCAAAAGGTTTGACAAGGAAAAGAGAGGCAGGAGGTGAAGCCAGGCCAGTCCCAAGGAGGCAAACACTGCTGGTTTTTGCTCACACCTGAAGTTCACTGAGGAAGGGCTGTACAAGGACACCCCCTGCCAGCTGCTCGGAGGGAGGATCTGTGGGGCCTGGAGGCAGCAGGATGAGGCACTGTGAGAAGGAGGAGCTGCCTGCAGAGTCATCACAATTGTAAGGGGAAAAGTTTTCAGCTACATATCTATTTTAACTGATAGGGCTGAGCTCTCCAGATATGGCTTGACATGTAGAAGCACTCTGCACCTTGTGCTCTGCACAAAATGCACACACCTGGGGCCACACAATGGGCAGAAATGTGAGGGAAAGCTAACAGTATTGATTTTTAAATGGTGTTTTATTAGCTTATCTTATCAGCACAGTTAATATTAAAAAAAAATAAGACAAACATATATAACACTTTGACCTTTGCTATCTGAAATAATATTTACTTTTACTCTTTACACACATGACCTATCAGCTGTGAATGGCTCACACCAACTGTGAAAAAACAAAGTAATTAAAAAAACCCCAAACCTGCTCTGATCTCACTAGAGCTTTTACAGGTCAAAGGTAGGACCTGAATAATCAATTTGCAAGTGATGGAAAGAGAAGTATAATGCAATAAAAGGCACATTTAAGGAAAAAAAAATTAATAGCATAAAGCAGCTAACTCTCTCCTTCAGGACCAGGGAAATGGGTTCCAAGACAAATGCCATCCCATTTGTGGCTTCAGGCATAACATTTTCTCTTTCTAGGGGATTCCTCATTTTTGAGGGTCTCTTCTTCACAAAGGAAGAGCAGAGGTAGGCCTAGAAAGTAAAATATCCATCAGTATAAAAAATGGAGAGAGCTCTCCAAGAATGGCAAGACTCTCATGTTGCTGACTGTGCTACAGCTGCTTATGGGCACTCATGAGAACAAACATGGGAACAACCTTATCTGCTTCAAAATCACCTTCTCTTGCTGTGCTGGCAACCATTGCTTATTTACCAAGAAATAAGAAGATGTAGGGACAGCAGAGCTAATAGCTGGGTCTCACAAAGCAAAGGTTAGGACAATGCAGGCACCAAGGGATGAAGGCAGGGGTCTGCTACTGTAGATTGTCCAAGAAGTTCCCAACACACAAAGGCACCCCTGATGACCCACTCTTAGGGGGAAGGAAGCACCTTCTCCTCAAGGGTGGGTTGTCACAGCACTGTCCTGAGAGTCTGCAGCCTGCAACTGTTGTTGGAAGGGATGGAAGGGTTTGTGGCTGTTTCTAATAAAAGACAGAGATTCAGTGGAAGAAGCTGCTCAGGGAGGTTGTGAAGTCTCCATCCCTGCAGGTCTCTAAAGACTGAGACCAGCCTTTTTTGAGACAACACTCACTATTTGGGTAGGGCTGGGCTTGTTTCAGAAGCCTCTCCCCCAGGGCAGTGACAGCCAGGAGCTGGAACAGGAGTTAGCTGGGCTACACTGGGGCAAAGGCACTCCAACGAGCTATCCAGATGAGAAGTGACATTCTCATAGTGAGTTTTCTAAGGAAAAGATCTCCCCTACTCCAAAGAAGCTGTGTTCATACTCACCAAGGCGTGATCAAACTTAAAAGTACTGATGTAGTAGGCTGGGATGTCAGCAGCGGCCAAAGGCTCAGAAATCTGAGCGACAATTCCACATTCATCTGTGGGGAGATAAAAAATCAAACATTGTCTGGAGGGGCTTGCAAAAGTCTCAGAGCTCACCAGCTCCATCCCTACATATGGAGAAGTTTGTCTTCAAAAAAACACCAATCAGAAGGAATCTCTGTAATAAAATGCATTTCCATCCCACTTTTTATTCCAGTTTTTTCTCTTTAACCAGAGCTCCAGCTCTAGCCACCTCCAAAGGTTCCTCAGCAGATGAATGCAATGTAGCTGGAACTGTTAAGCATGTAGCACTTTCAGGAACATATTCAGAACTCAAACTTAACAGGAGTCAGGCTTCCATTTGAAAATCTCAGCTCACAAAGTCACTGCTGGCTCTTTAAATCATCAGCCTCAGATGGATTTTTCCATGCCCCTTGAAGGCCCTGAGGTGACTGCCTGCCTGCACACCAGCTGATCCTCCAAATGTTACTTACCAAAGCCAAGAGGCTGCCCACCAATCCTCACCATCTTCCAGAGTTCACCAGATGCACTTGTAAACAACAAATTATTAGGAAATCTGTAAAAAAACAAAAAACCAAGCATCAAACATAGCAATTAAAACACAGCAGTGTGTCAGATTCTGCCTGTGGGGGATCTGCTCTTCCTGCATCCTTGAGATGTTTGAAGCCAGCAATAACGGGCAGTAGCTAGGGCAAGCTGGGAAATCTCAAGGCAGGTGAGGCAGATGCACCTGCCTGACCCTCCAGGAATCCTATGGCAAATCAGAATCTGCTGCTGGAGCTGGGCACAGGTACCCAGAGAGGCAGGGAAAAAAATTCTAAGCAACAGAAAGTCTCACCTTTACAAATGTTGGGACTGTGAAGGTTTGATTTGAGCTGCATTTGGAAACACCTAGGGATGGAATGTTTCCATACCTCTCTCAGGGATGCCAATGGTAACCAAGGTTTTGTGTCTGAGCACCACCAGTGCTTGTTTCCCTACCATCCTGGGAGGTCCCTGGGACCACTGCAGAGGTCTCTCTTCCTTAGCAGGGGAAAGGAGACCAGAGGCTCAGAGAGTTGCCCAAGGTCAAGCAGGCAGCCTGTGAGAGAGAAGAACTGGCCCTCCAGATTTCCCACACCCCAGGCTGCAGCTCCAGCCCTCTGGCTCTTAAGACAAACAAAGGTTTACTCCAATAAGGCCAAAGAAACTTTCAAGAGGGCAGTTTATTAATTTGAAGAACAAGTCCCTGGGGCAGGAGACTTGCCCCCAAGAACCAAACCCAAACTGTGCTGTATGTCAAAAGCAAGCTTGTATGTCTAAGCAGGGTACAGAATTCCTCTAGCTTCCAGAGCCTCCTGTGCTGCCCAGCTGCAGAAGCACAGACACACACCAAGGCTCCCCAGCTGGCTCTTTCCTTGCTAGATAAACAAGTCACAGGCTCTGGCTGCACAGTGGTGACTCAGGACATTATCATCACAACAAGGCTCCAAACCAAGCACACCCACGGGTAAAATCAAAGCTCGAGGACTGCATCACTGACATCCCCACCCTGATTTTGGCCTTTAGCAGGAAAACTTCAAACACCTACACCAGGTTTTCTTTTTGGGTTTTGCTCTTGTAAGCACAGCTAATGAACAACAGAATAAAAATGCCAAAATCACTTTGCTCCAGTATTCCTCTTTTGAAAGTGAGCTAACCCTACATCACATTGATTTGTGATTTTACTAAGGGCTTGGACAGACCAGTCCAAAGTTTAGACATTGGAAAATGCCAGATTTTACTCAGAAAAGTGACAGGGTGTACAGGTCCATGACACCCAAACAAAGACAGTCCAAATAATTAACACTTAGCAGTCTAAGCTGCTTCCTGCTCCTTTGAGAACATCCTTTTTCCTCAGGTGCAGTAACCAAGGTCCAGGTTACTCTAAGACCAGAGCTCACCTCTGCTGTGTCTGGACATCCATGACCAGGGAGATGTAACCCTCAATGAGAGAAAAGGAGAAAAAGCGAATGTGTCCCGAGTCTTCATTGCCCACCACTGAGTCTTTTACTCTGAAGAAACAGAAGAGGACGACATTAACTGAAGCTAGAAGAGTTTTAAAAAAGACTTTAAAAACCCAAAAAAGGGTTTTTAAAGCAGATATAGCCAGTGAAACCAGAAATGTTCTTACATTGACTTAGCAAAGTGACACTGAGTCCTGCTGTATTATACTGATTTGATTTTTTTTTTTTTATTCTGCAGGTGGAAAACTATCCAAACCCCACAAAACTCTCCATCCCTGCCTCAAGATCAGCTCACAAGAGGCTGTGGGTGTGGAGCCACAGGCCACGAGGAGCAGCAATCCAGGCAGCCGTACGTGTTCCGGCCCTGTGCAGATTGCGGCACTGCGACCACGTGGCTGCTCCTACCTCACTCTGAAAACACTCGGCTTTCCAAAGCCAGCCCATGTCTCTGGGCACCCTCCATCACCTGTTTGGCTTCCACCTGTCAGGACAACCCTCTTGAGCCTGTGAAACCTCCCTCTCTCCCTCAGAGCAGAGCACTGGAGCAGCACAGAGCCACAGCAGATCCCTGGGCACCCCAGAGGAGCAGTGGGCATCACTCCAGACCCTGGGCACAGCTCTCCTGGAAGCCCATCTCCCTGCAGGACCTACCCATTGGAGTAAAACATGACATCCATTAGGAGTGTAGCAACAGTGGGAAGGGTATCTGGATCCAGGCTGGTGACGCAGAACATATTACTTGGACTGGAAAGAGGATGAATGACAGGCCTCTGAACTGAAAGAGACACACACAGACACACAGAGCTGTGAAGCCACACCTGCAGCAGGCTCCTGTCCCATCAAACATGTTATCCATGCACAGGCAATGGTCACAGAGAAAGCTGACAGCATTTGGGAGGCAGTGCTTCATTGCTGAAGCCCTGTTTGCTCTCACACAGGGAATGAGGGGCCTGTGGATAACCTGCTCCTGTGCTGCCTCTCTGGATTGGGGTGGTGTTACCCTGAATGCCCTGCCCAGCTCTCTGCTCCAAGGGGCTTTCAGGGTGCATTGCATTGGGGCAAGCTAAAGGAAGTGCCAAGAGAAACTGAAAAGTGGAAAAAAAATGCAGGCTTCCACCATGAAAAGGCAGGGCTATGGAAGGCATTTCTCCAGCTGTGGTTGTTGGCAGTCCATCCTGTTTTCCCTCATTTCTACGGACCTATTTTGCCATAATATCTTGAAAAATGAAAAACCAGCTGCCATGCAGCAGTTTGTCTAACAGATTGCAGCCAGTGGCTGAAAAGCAGCCAGCATTTAGGCATGCAACCAAAAGAGCAACACAGCAAACTGCATACCAGTGCATTATCAACATGTGTTTCACTGTGCCCTTTCTTGATGCTTTTTTTCTTTAAGGCTCATTTTCTTAAGCAAGGTGATTGTTAGCTCTTCAGTGATGAAAATGAGTGGCTCTTCATGATAACTGATCCCTGCTTTGTCTGGTTATAGGCAAAAAATTACACACATGTCTGTAGGAAAGCATATGTATATAAATGGTTCCTTTTCCTGATTTTGCTCTTTGGCTTGATACTTGTTCCTCTGGCCTGCAAACATCCTAAGGTTCTGTACAGCCCTGGGCTCATTGTGGCCTTGAGCCTCACTGGCACTGAAGTGTGGAAGTTGAAAATCAATCTCCTCTGTGCATCATTGCAATACTTAAACAAGCTTTTAGAGAAGTCATTTTCCTCTGGAGTGTTGAAGCATGGAAATGTGGGCCACAGACATACACAACATTATTTTTGCAACTGCAATGAACTATACTTCAACCTTCTGTCCTACAAAAGACATGTCTTCTCTAGAAAAACTAGCATTAAAAGGCCAAAATTCAGCCACTGCTCAGAAAGTTAAGAACCCGCTCTGTACTGGGATAGGCTTGTAGGATTATAATCTTACAACAGGATAAATATTCACCCAAATGTTGAAGGAAGCTAGGAGACAGGACTCCCACCCCATGCTTCAGGAAGCTCAAACCCCTGGCAAGCTGAGCCTGTGCTGCTCCTTACCTAGTTTTGGTTTGACAAATCCATTTGTTACCCCAAAGTCATCAGCAGCCACTGTCTCCCCATTCACTACTCTGAGGATGGTGAACTCGGCAGCCAGCGTGTGCATCACGAAGGGCAGGTCCCGCTCACGCACCTGAGGGTGACAACAGCATTACCTGGTGATGGTGTGCACCACAAATGACAAAACACTGCAGGGGAGGGAGTAAACATACTTTAGGGCACAGCAAAGTGGACAAGACTCCTGTTGAGCCAGGGGATAGTTACCAATTAGGTGTATCTTAAGAGAAACACACTTGGTTATCAGTAGGATTGAGCACCAGAGTGCTTTTATGACTGTAAAAAGAATGAGGAGATTTCTAAGCCAAGAGATGCTTCACCTCTTTTCCAGCATTCCTTCAACAGCTCAGCACTGCCTGCTCCTCAGTCTTGCTTCCTCAGGAAATAAGGAAATGCACACACACGTGTGTGTGACAGGAAGACAGGCTGTCTGTCTATACCCAAAACAGCTCTGGAGCCTCCTGGCCATCACCAGCCAGCCTGACAGCAGACACTGTGTTCCTTCAACTTTCAGAAAACCAAAGTCTGATGGTGGGAAGTACTGCCAGTATCTGCATTTCAGGAGAGACTGCAGTGTAGGCCCAGCACTCTCATTGGACACCAGACCACCCATGACAACAAATGCTTTATCCCATGGCAAAAGCTCCTGAGATGTCAGAGGGCCTGACTACAAGGAACAGAGCTCTGGGGGAAGCTCACTTTGCTGCTTCTGCCACTCCCAGACAACTTCTTCCCACAATTGCCCAAGTGAACTTTCATCTGGTGGCAGTAGCTCTGCCTGGTCCCCTCATGTCCTCTTACCAGGATGAAGTCCGTCTGGTAGGTGGAGAGCATAAACACTGAGATGTTTTGGTCAGCTAGAGGTGCTATGACTGACTTGGCAATTTTGGTCACTCCAATGGGCTGGGAGCTGGAGAAACCACCTCCACCAGACACCACGTTGAGGGCAAGCCATGTTGCATCGGCCACGCTCAAGTGTTCCGAGGAAGGAAGCTCTGCAGAGACACAAGGGGAGGACACAGGTTTGTTTCAGAGGCAGGGAGAGCCAGGTCCACTCTGTGCTTAGCACAGACCTCAGTGCAAGGATGAGATGAGCCCCCTTATCCCAACCTCCTGGGCTTCCCATGCTGCCTCACAGGATCCTACTGTGACACTCTTTCTTGTAAGGATTGCATCAATTTCCATGGCAGGATTCACAGAGATTGTCAAGGACAACACAGGGAACTGCAGGTGGCTCAGCAGTTCACTTGGACGCCAGTGACCAGTTCTGTTGACCTTCCCAAGTGCCTGTCCTGGTTACAAAAGGAGAGTGCCAATGTGGGTGGAAACAAACTGTATTTTACTCCCCTCATTCCTGACAAACTGTAAATTATATTATATTATATATGGTTTGCAGGAGCTGCCCACACCTGGACACCCCAGGCTACAAGCTGGGTGTTAAACTAGATAGGGGAGAAGCAGCAAACCCCTCGAGGCAGGGGAGTGTTTCTTCTTCACACCAATGACTGAGCTGTGGTAACTCCCCTCTGGGGAAGCACCAGCACAGCCACATCCATCCTGAAGGGGGTAATCTCTGCTAGGGGGCCACAATGGGCACCACCAGAATAGGAGCTGTAACTTACACCATCAAGAACTCCCAAAAATATCCTACGACTCACACTATAACATCACTCCATTGTGAAAATCCCTGCCCTGGAGGAGGAACTGAGCATTCCTGAGTGGATAGAATCTCAACACTGCCATCACCACCACCACTGGATGGATCCAGAGGAGCACCAGGACTTCCACAGGACCACGACTGCATCATTTGACAGGATTATGATCAGCAGCCTGGTCAGGGTGCCAGGCTGAACTCTGATTTTGTGCCAGTCTTCTGTGTACCATTGCATATATTGCAAACTTTCTACTAAATCTTAACTCCAGCCTGAAATCTCTCTCAAGGTAATTCTGTGGGGATTCTCCTGCTGGTTTAGTCTCAAAGCAGCACAGTGCTCTTGGACTTAAATCTCTATCATACAATTTCTCCAAACATTTTACTCAAGCTGTTCTGGCCTCTTTTGTTTCCATTTCCCCACTCTAATCTAAACCCAAATTTTGTACTCCTGGACTGGAGATGGAGGTTGACAGAGCAGCCTGGGCACTATCCCTCGTTTTTGAAGATGCAGAGCAGGCACCCTATGCATCTGTGGGCTCCTGCAGCATTAGAGCCACACAGCTCTGCAAGGGATGGATGCTGTAACATCTATACTAGGGATTACAAAGTAAGCACATACTAAAATAATGTAAATTACTTTGGAAATGGAAAATACTAAAAATAATCCCATTCCACTTGCTTCTAATCTGTTGTGGTTAAGTAGTTAAAAATCTGCAGCTAAACCATTTAATAGAAATTATTAATGGTTTTAGGAAACCCTTAATGTATTAACAGCCCAGAAAACCAGATGCAGACTCTGGAATGAAGGCATACACTGCTCTAGGATTCTCTGGATTTTTGATTTTTGCTTGGCAAATTATAGAAGCAAACAGTTCAGATCCAGACTAACAAATATATAATCCCAGCTAAATCTACTTGGTGTAAGGAACCTGATGTCAGATGCAGATCCAGCCAGCAAGGACACAGCAGATGTGCCAGGGGAGGTTACACACACAGGTCAGAGGTGAAATGCAGCCCAGCATTGCTGCTCTTGCATCAGCACTCTGGCCCTTCAGGCAATGCTTGCATGTCTCCATGTCCACACACTCCTGGCTCCTCCATGCAATATCCTTTCTTCCTCCTTCAACGAGACCTTTGGGAGTTGTTTCTGTACAGCCCCAGACACAGTGTAATAAATTCCTAACCTCACCCCCTCTGAATCCTCAGGCACCACTTCCCTGAGACACTGACAGCACTGAAAACCCAAAATGATCTGAATAACAAACACATTTTGCTCTCTTCAATAACCTCAATTGTGTGTAGCATGAAAACAACCCTGAGCATACACACTGCAAACAGTGGGGGCACTGAGGGCTCTGCCTCTGCATTTTGATGTTTGGCTTCATAAGCCAATGTTTCTTTTATAATAATCACAGCTTACATGAAAACTAGACACCAGGGAGAGGGGGTAAGTTTGTGCATTAATCAACAGCATGTTATGTCAGAGAGACCTGTGCATGTTGCTTAAAGCAAATTATTGCAGCAAAACACCATTTTCTCACCAGCCCTTTGCCTCAGAAAAGCACCTCCAAACTCAATCTTCCTGCATCACCTGGCATGGAGAAATTAAATATCAAACAAGTGCTGCTGAGCTCCATGTTCCAGGGTCCTGTTCTCACCTGATCCCACCTGCAGTGGGCACATCCCAGGTGTGCCCAAACCCACTGACACCTCCCTACAGGCAGTGAGACCACAGCTCACTTCCTGCTCTATAGACAGAGGAGAATATTCCTGCTTTGTACAGGTGATAGGACTGCAATTCATTAAATACCAGTTTAAATACAATTTTGGGCCAGGGATATGACTGAAGATGCAGCATTTCGTGGTGGACAGAGGCATTATCCTATTTTACTCCAGCAGCAGCTGCTCTGGATGAGCTGCCCCAAGGAAACCTCATCAAGCTCTTCCTCAGGGGGAAGGAAGGCTGATTTGCTCATTGCACTTGTAATTACTCAAAGTGTTAATAATTTCTGGGTTTATGTGTTTAACAGGCCCTATGAAGTGTGACAAAGGCCATTGCATTTGCTTAAATAATCTGCTTCTTATGATTCAATTAACTTGGAAAAATATATAGGAAGTGATTGAAATACCAATTTTGGACACTGTTTCCACTAGGCAGCCAGACAGAAAAGTGCAGCCCAAATTTTAATGAAACAAACCTAGGCTGAAAGCTCAACAAATTCATCTAAACAGTGTTAAATAAGCCATGTGGGATGGTGCTTTGCCCAGGAAGCAAAACCCAAAGAGAGCTGAAAACACCACTTTTAGCATTAGCACAGACTCAGCGAGGCAGAATAAAGTAATAAATAAAGTGCAAAAAGAGGAATTACCACATTCCAGTACCAATTCACCATCACCACCACCTTCCCCACAGGAGAACAGAGCTCCAGGCCCCCACAGCTCCAGCATTGCCATATCCCTTGTCCTTCCATGGGGCAGAAATCTCTCTCTGGGCTCTCAAGGTCCTCTTGTAACTGGTTTATCAGAGTGCAGTCACTCCCACTTCTGATCAGTGCATTATCAACACAGATAAAAGATCAGAGATTTGGGCTTTCTTTATTATAATCAGGGTTTTTATTTTGACCTTTCATTGGGATGAAGCCTTAAGATTTCTCTGGTTTTGCTGTTCTGGCTTTGCAGAGTTGCTAGCAGAAGGCACCAGGAGCAGTTCAGCTGCCTGCAGGCTCTGTAACCATCATTTGCTGCCCAACATGACAGCTACCACAGTCTGGGAGAGCAGGCTTCCAGGCTCAAGCTGTCATTCCATCCATGGTCTCTGGCATGGAACACCACCAGCCTCGACAAGATGTGATCATTGTGATAGTCCAGGATGATTTTCCCTGGCAATGCTGGGTACCAAAAGCCTGTGGGGCTGCTCTCCACTGGCACAAGTATCAAACTAATGCCAGTCCTTGTGCAAACCAAACCCAGCCAACATGTCAAATAACATTTAGGGTGTGAGTAACTGCTTACTCACAGCACAGGTGATTTACAGGGTGTGGAGTCTGTCCAGAGCCTCACTGGCCCATCTGGCAGCCCCAGTTGAAGCAGAGCAGCTTCCCTAGCACATGTCATCCTGGGATGTGAGGTGCTGAGTATCACATTGGCCATAATTGGCTCCTGAGCTCCAAAATCAATACCATTTCCAAGGAGGACAACAAACACTGGCTAGAACCCAAATAGGATTGAACTGCTGCTGCTGGAGCACTATGCAATGCTGTAAGTACTGTGAGCTGCTGCTCCATGTGACATTCCTAAACTATCCTTGGAAGGATGATGGGATGATGATGAGATTCCAGCTCATGGGTCTTTGCATGCCAAGAGAAGTCACAGAAAGCAGGGAAGGAAGATCTAGTTTACAACTCTGACCGAAGAATCAGTCTGACAGTGTCAGTCTACACAACATTAGAAAAACAACATTCTTTCTGCCTACATTTTCTACCCTGAAGACCCCTCAAACACCCTGGACAGCAGGGGGCACAGCACTGGGAGAGAGCTCCAACTGTAAGTCATTAAAAATATAAGTGCTATATAATATATATATAATATATAATAATGCAAATAATGCCAATGACTGCCTCTCCCCTGCCACCCCTCTGCCTGCTTACATGCCACCTTAAAGCTGTCCTTCCCCTCTGACACAGCCTGCAGCATTCCATCCAAGGGGTCTGAGGCATGGGAGCTTCTCTGAGTCTGTGAAGGGGCTGGTTTTCTGGAGGGAGATAGGTGTGACATTTTTCAAAATCTGCTTATGATTCAGGGGTAGCCAACTGCTACTCGTTTGTGCTTACATGCACACACCACCTGCAGACAAGACTGCCTCCAGAAATAGGATTGCAAAGCTCATTCCCCCCTGCTCTGGAGGGGTGCACGTGGGGTGCAGCCTTGCCAGCACTGGAGGGATGCTCCCTTTAGCCCCATCCTGCTGCCACACCAGCCTTACCCTGGGGAAGAAAAACAACCACTGATTTTATTGAAAAATACAAACCCAAGTCTTCCAGGTAAATGGAACCAGTGCATAGAAGCTGGAGAGAGAAATGAATGCAGATGAGTTTTTTTTTTATCTCACCTCCTCCCACCAGTGCAGGGAGTTGGCAACATTACATCATCCCACACCTCCGCCCCCCGGATCAAACCCTGCACAGGCACAGCTTCTGCTGAGGCTGCTGGAAGCAATAGCCAGGAAAATTAACTCTCTGCTGTGCAGGATGCACTTCCAGCAGTGGCCCAGAGCTGGATTTTGTGGTCAGCTGCTACAGACAGGGATGTCTGAATCCTCAGAGATGTGCAACCCCAGCAGCCTCTGCCTCCAAGTATTTATCTAGCCAAACAAGTATTTTTTTAACAGGACAAAGAGTCTGATTGCTCCCAGTCTGTCCCAAACAGGACTAGAGATGGGCAAAGAAGGCACCTGATATCTCAAGGACTAGGCTAACAGTTTAGATAGAGGGACACAACATGACTGAGCAGGATCGTGCATTTCCACCCCCAGACTTCAATTCCAGAATTGGGTACTGTCAGTGTCAACTTCCTCCATCCCTGTGTGGCCTTCCAGAGCAGCTGCTGGCTGAGGCAGAGGCACGGGCATCTTACAGAGAGCAACACAAAAGCTTTTCTTTGCAGGAAATTAAAAAGCAAGGAAACAAACATCAGCACTTGCACAAGCCCCAGACTGGCTCAGACGGAAAATTACCTTGAGGTTGTTTGTGTTCCAGATCAATGGATCAGCTGCAGTGTGGGGCAATTAGCACCTTGAAATTATTTAGCAAGTTTTTGCATTTCTGATCTGTAACCCACAACAGAGGTTTTGGGCACTGTTGCTGGAAGGTCAGGGAAGGATCACACAAGAGCAAGTCCCAGGCACAGAGCACTCACAGAGCATAATCCATCAGCTGCCTCCACCAGGAATTTGCTTTGTTTTTAATTCAAAGAATCTCTTTCAAAAACAAAAACCCACTCAGGCATTCATGCCAAGATGGCAAGCTGGTGGCCCAGAGCTGGTGGAACAGCACAGGGAGGATCCCACACTCAGGGCAGCCAGCCTTACAGAGATGCTCAGCTACAAGAGCTGTGAGATGTGAGAGGAGATGGGGAGCAGGATGGGGTGGGGTGAGATGGAAAAAGCAGGTTCATGCATGAAGAAAAACACTCTGAGAAGGGCTCTGCTCCTGCCTGGCACTAAGAACACTGCTGGGCAGCCTGCTCACAGCACTCCTGCCTGGAGCAGGACAAAGTGCCTGCAGAGCTGATGGGGAGCTGAGAACCTGGATTTCCTTCTGCCTCCAAGGATCATACAAGACATTTCAAAACTTGGACCCTTCTTCCATGTGAACTGATGATTTCTGGCACTGTTTTGTTGAAGGATTCAGTAGGAGAGTCCAGGCCATGTACCAGAAGACAGGAGGTTCAGCCAAGAGGACAACTTTGGTCCTGAGCCATTATGAAACAAAGCAGATGAGCCACAAAAAACAACAGCATAGGGAAACCCACATCAGATGCTACCAAATGTGCATTGTGTTCAAGATCCCCCAGGTAAACTCATGTATGTATGTTGGATATCCAAGAAGATGCTGTGGGAGAAGGTGGAGGAGAGCTACAGGGATAGGTTTTCAAATAATAAAAAAGCACCAAACTGGAAGAGATGGCACTTAAGAGTTTCCAGCAGTGGTATTTCTAAAGATTTAATTCCCAGATATCTGAAGAAAATGAATACAGGGGCCAGGAGCTTCCCCTTGCACAAGGTAGGCATATATTTAAAGAAGCAATAGCAGAAAAGAGCTGGGTTCTATATTCCCCACTGGAGACAAACCATGGCATTCTGTTTTTCAGTGCTCAGGTTTAAAAATATCTCCCAAACACGACACTTCATCTCACTAGGCAGTACCAGGGGATTTTATCATTACTTCATCACAGGATCAGCTCTCTTGCAGCTTCACACCCCATGGTGAAGGACTGCCTTTCCTGGGAAGGGATAATCCCCACAGGATAAGAGCATTTCAGAGAACAGGCACACACCTCCCAATCTTCTCCAAGCACACTATTTACTGAACACACACAAGTGACAACACAAGTAAGTATGATGGTGATTTTCCCTGGATGGATAACCATCTTCTCCCCTCTGGAGGCCCATCTCCAGGCTGTGCTGGGTATAAACAATCAGGTGCTCCTCTGGCTGCAGTGGGTGAAACATCATCACTCACCCACTCGCATTCTGGCACGTGAATAAACTTCCCTGCAGTTTGTGTTTCTCAGGAACCCTGCAGTAGTAGTCATGGTGACAAAACTGGGGTCCTTGGCAACACACCAATGATGCTGCAAATCTATGATGACTAATCCTAAAAGCTTAATTTAGAGAAGGCATTTAAATGCTTAAAGATATGCAGGTCACTGCAGGGGGTGATTTAATGGCTGTGGCATATTTGGTGGTGAAACTGTTGTACAGGAGGAACAGCCAGGGCATCTTCTGACCATAAAATTACATGGATTTTCAATGCAAGATGTAGACTAAAGACATTTAAAGGAAAGCACAATTTAAACATAGGCACAAATAACAAACTCAGCTGATTTCCAGTCTAAGAGCTGGTCAGAGCTTCTAGATGAAACAGTGTTTTAAATAACAATCTCACACAACAATATCACTGATACAGTGCTCCCTGGTTTATTTGTGCCTTTTCAGGATGTAATGAATGCATTTCCCACGGGAGAGCACGTACAGGACAGTGGATCTTGTTCCCTATTCCATGCTTCAGACCTCCAGCTTTTTCCTGGCACTAAAAGATCTATGTCCTGTCTTCAATTAAAATGCTGCTGTTGTCACCAAGAGAAGTGCACCAAGGTGAGTGTATTGCTCTAACTCTGCCTGGCTGGACTGGCAAGGCAGTAGTAAATCCTCTGCCTCTTTTTCCACAGCTACACATTTTTTTCTCCCCATCTGCCACCTGTGATCTGAAACACAAGGAAATGGAGAGTGGTTTCTATTCACACACACCTCAGCAAACAGCTTTTGTATAGACTCTCTCCCTGCCTTTATAGAAATAAAGGAATGAGCACTGCACACCATATCTTACCCCAGAGAAAGCAAATCATGCTGGCCTGAGTCTATAATCTGTATCCCAGAGTCCTAAACAATTATCACTCACCTAATTTGCTGTGGTTTTGAGTAAGCATCCACATCACTCAGCAATTACCAGAGACAAGCATCAACACAGAACCAGGAGAAAACATCTGATCACACATGACACAATTTCTATGTCCTGATCCACTGCTCTAACCCAGTACCTGATGCCCTTTCCACATAGGCATCTTCCAGCAGAAAGGCTTCCTGCATGTGACCATGAACTAGGATGTGAAGCACATTCCTGTGGTAGAAAGTAGGCTCATTCAGTTACAAGCAAGCAGACAAAAATACTTGTTGGATAAAATCTTAATTCTGCTTTCAAGGATTTCCCCTTTATTAAAACTTGACACAACCTAACTGCCCTTGGCACTGCAGCTGACATGTAGGCAATGCATGCACAAAGTTCCCTTCATTAGTTTGCCAACATTTCTGTTCCTGCAGAAGAAACTGAGTTTACCTATGAGTTACATGCACTCCTGCTTCATTCTGTTGCTTTAATAAAGCAACAGCAACAACAATAACTAATGTACTAATATATATATTAATAACTAAGGTACTAATGACTTCTGCACCTTCAAGAACAAAATATGTCACTTGATGTTCATAATGCTTGTGTGGATGCAATCTCAAGATGCTTCCTGAGTAAATTCATGCAAAACAAAAAGTCTAAGTCTTGAAAACAGACTAAACCTTTGTTCTTCTGAAAAACAAAACCCCTTGCTGATCACATTTGGGGATTAAAACAGTGATTCTGGAGGGCTTGGACAGTTCTCTCCTCACCTGTTATGCCTGCAATGGAGCCATTAGTGTCCTTGACCATTTTTCATCAGCAGGATGCATTCACTGTAGTAACAAACCTCAATATAGATTTATGCCATTGCACAGTCTTAGTGCTTAGGTACAGAACAGTACCTTCAGTAATGAAGAACAGAAATGGCAATGCTTTACATCAATTACAGCACAAGATGGGAGTCTAAACCCTGCTTTCTGAATCCCTCTGTGTGAAGTTGCTTCAGCCACAGCTCAGCTTTGTCTCTGGTGATAACATGTCTACTACCCTCCCCCAGCACTACCACGAAGCTTTAATTAAAGCACACAATTCTGTCATACATCTTGTTATTTACAATATTGTACAGCTCTGTGCAGACTGAAATCCTGGATATAAGGAGGTTTTTTGCTCATGGATGTCTGGGTCACCTCCCTGCTGCTCCTCCTTGGGTCACTTTCAGCAGCCTGTTGTGTTCCCTTGTGTTAAGGGGACCACAGCTGTCACACCCACCATGTGCAGGGTGTCATAGCTGATGTCTTCTTCCCTCCCCAGAGAGGCTGCCACTGCCCTCAAGGCCAAGGCACTTCCATTGTGCAGCACTGCTCAGCCTGGGCTGCTCAGGAATTGGTGCTCCAGGCTCTGCCCAGCCACACTGATGTTGTGCTTCAGAGAGGAAGGGTAAACCATGGTGTGCATCTCACCAGGGCCAGCTCTGGGTATCTTGGGGTGCCCATTTCTGCAATTGTAGCTGGACTGAGCATCTGGGCAGGTCCTGCTGGCACTTCCAGGGGAGGCTTAAGGATGGAAAATGCAAGGTGCTTTTAGCTGCAGCTCAGCTATAGGAGAACAACTTCCTGTAAAACATTACATATGAAGCTGTCAAGTTTTCAATGTCTGCTGCAAAATCTAATCCCTGCTACACTTTACACTCAGCTTGGCCTGGAACCCAGAGTCTGCCATGGACATTTAAAGCTTAGCTGAACAAAGCATTAAGAGAAAGGTTCTATGGACCAATGGCACGGTCAGTGGGGTGTGCAGAGAGGTGACCTGAAGAGGGATTTACCATTTCTAAAACTCCAGTTAGAAGAAAAAAAAATCAAGAGTGGACAAGAAGAGGGATAAAAGACAGAATGGGTTGCTGTGCTACCTAGGGGACTTGTAAGTTCTTCTCAACATCTGCAGGAGGAGTTGAATCCAGAATCAGAAACCCTGATGCTAGTTAAATGCTTCAATGAATTGGAAGTTATCTTCCAGTATATTTTTAGTTGGAACCAACAGACATTACATAATGGCTATTATATAACAGCACTACAGCTACAAATACTGTCTTTTAGGCTTTTTGTTTGGTTGCTTTTCTTTCTTTCTCTCACCCTCTTTTTCTTCAAGATTTTCTCCTTAGTGAAGGACTGATCAATAAATGCACCTTCCATCAAATAAATGAGGCAGTCAAATCCTTAAGAGAAAAAACAAATGGAGTAAAAATATTGCTACTAAGCCTGTGAGTGCTTCTCTCTTGCCCAACCTCAAACAGAATTAACTATTCCCAGAATAGAAATTCCACTAAGGCTTTTCTGTAGTTTAAAGGGACACGCTGTGATTCTGTGCAGACACTAAATTTCTCAATATTGTTTTTTCTCTATCTCACAGTGATAGTTCAGAAGACAAAAATATGAGGGTGGGGGAGAACCACTACGTAAGAGGTGCTGAGGAAAAACTGAAAGTTTTTTTTTTATCTCCTGGAAAGATCATTGCCTGTTGGTGCTCCTTTAAAATCTTCTTTGGCATATTTTTATCTTTTCTTCTTAACAGCCATATTGGCAGAGCAACAAAGACTTTTGCTTCCAGACTATGTGCTACATAAAAAAGAGAAGAAAGTTTCCAGAAGCTAGAAATATTTCCTTTCCTACACTTCCTATCTCTGAACCTAAAGAAAGCCAAAGCAGTCACACAGCCTCTGGATGCAGAAATCAAATCAGTTCAGTGGCACACCACAAGCCCCCACATCATGTCATCCTACCAGCTTGGGCAAGGGTCCCCTGTGTTTCTGTAACCCCCAGCACAGAGCTTTCCTGACCAACACAGCACTCCCAGGACTTCTGCCTTTCTCATGCTAGTCCTCTAAAAAAATGAGCTGATTCCAGGAAGAGCAAGAGACATAATCTGACAAATAATCTCTTCTTTGCTAGCAAGCTGCTCCCTTCTGTTGTTTCTCTCTTCCATCTCCCTAAACCTGGAAATGCCACTCATGCTCTCCTGACCTATAAATAAACCAAACCCTGGACTGCCTAGATGGGAAGGCAGCGTGCTGTGTGCTTCACTGGTGTCACACACAGGAACAAAAACAACACTGGGAGAGTGGGGAAACTAAAAACACAATGCAGCCACACTTGGAGAGCACTTTGTCAGCTCAGGGAGAGACTTCTTGACTTTAAAAGCCATTGCAGAACACAGCAGACCCCACTACTGACAGCAGTGCTCTCAAAGTAGTGACTACAGCCCAGTCTGGCAGAGGTGATCCTGTGAACATGAGCAAAAACCCAAGAAAGCAGGACAAAGAGGAAGCAAAGACATGAAAATGAATTAGCTGGCATGACAGTGTTAGGTCTGGACTAAAGTAGTGCAGTTAGGGGAGAAGGAATAGCATACAAAAACTTACTGAGTGTACTAAGATACATTATTACATGGGGAATACTGCCTTGTTTTGTGGACTTCTGCCACCTAGCTATTATGATCTTCAACAATTAACCTCAGGAAGAGGAAATTTGCTGGAAAAACTGGCTTGAGAAGCTATTTTGAACTGTGAAGGCATGAATGCATGAGACTTCTGCAAGTAGTCCATGCTAACCACAAAGAATACAGTCCATTTGTCATTCAGGACTGAAAATGTTAAGAGAAACAAGTGTCAAAAGCAGTAGGTTCACTTGCATATGTCACAGACTTCTCCTCAATACAAACCACTTAGGGATTTTACAATAACTGATCACTTGTACCACTGAAAAATAGCAAACACATTTAACTGAGACAGAAGTTGATGGTTCTCAGGAGAAAGGCTTCTAGTTCATTACAAAGCTCCTCCCTGCTGAGGCTCCAGCCCCAGGTGCCAAGGATAAAGGCCCTTGATATGGCAGCAGTGGTGCTGCTGCTGAGTGCCCTTCTCAAGATCAAAGCTCTGCAGGCAAACATGGCACAACTCCTTGTTAATGAACCCTTCGGCATGGCTGTGCTTAGACAGCACTAGCTTCTTCCTGCATGGATGCAAAAAGCAGGGGGAAAAGGCATCCTCAGGAATCCAGGGCTGAACAGATGGAGGGCACTGTTTATCCAACACTGGCTGCAGTTGCTGGTGCCAGAGCAGCAGCAAACAGCCTGTCCCCAGACAGCACAGCCACAATGGGAGCGCGCCTGGGGCTTTTCCTGCCTGGGGAAAAGAAAAGGATGTTTAATTTAAAAGGAAGGGAGCAGCATACAGACTGTGTGAACTTGTAAAAATCAGATTTTGCTCTAACGTACTCGAATTTAGGCCAAGGGAAACCGGCTGGACTTTGCAAGGTCATCTCAGTGGACCCAAACATGCATTCCCATTCCCACCCAGCCTCTCTGCACATACCTTTGTGACAGCCTGACATACCAAACCTCTCTCCTGGGAGAGCAGCAGGGTTATCCCTCATAGCCTTGAGGCATAATGCACTGAGGTTCAGTTCCATGGTGTTTCTGAGTTCTTTGGTTTCTTACTTTTAAGAGACTTCCAGGGAAGTGCATACAACGGGATTGTGAAGAATCCTACTAACCAGCTGCATGTCCAAGCACGAGCCTCTGCAAACATGCTGCTGCTGCTGTGCAAAAAAAAAAAGCCAACTCCACTGTAAAGATTGTTCCACTGGATTTAAGATGGAATTAAAACATATTAACTCATGTAAGTAATATGTATTAAATTGAAGAATAAAATAAAAAGGCTCAGATCAGCAAAATATGAACCATTAATCAAACAGACACTCTGAAAGACTTCAATGTGAAATCTCTAGTGATTAGCTATGGGCCCTCAGCCAAGGAGGCCTGTGAGCTCTGTTTCACTGACATGTATTTTTAAACAACCTCCAGCAAAGAGGAGCTCCATTTGAGAATACCAGCTTTGGGGGCTGGGACCAGTGTCTGCCACAGATCATCTTGCAAAGCATCTCACTGGATTCCAGTTCTCCATCTAAAAGACTGTGCCCTGCTCCTAATTCCTGCCTGGCTTTTCAAACAGGATCTGCAGGGCATAACCACCTGCCTCCTACACTCACACAGTGCACTGCTGTCCCTGCTGGGTGATGGGAGCTGTGTACATTTCTAATATACACCATGCAAACAAAAAAAAACCCCACAGCTGAAAGATCTTCAGGTAAAATACAGCCAGTCTATGGCAGTTAGCCCTATCATTCCCAACTGTACTTAATGCATTATCTGAAATCACCCAGCAAGAGGGAACCTGCAGCTTCTTTAACAGCCTATTGATTACATGTATTGCACAACCCATGGTGCAAACTGCTAGAAACATCTCTCAGACTGCATTAACATCACCTGCAGGTTTAGGTATGCCAAAAATCTACCTGGGCTAGGTAAGGAGAGCTGACATTTCATCAACCTTGTGGCCCTTGCCTCCTTGTGCTGAGCACAATATGTGTTAACTTTTCTACAAATTGCCCAGAATGCTCCAGAGATAAGAGTTTACACTGCTAACAAACACAGAATTAAGCTGACAGTTTTAAAAGATAAGTAAAATGTTGCTTTCCATTCAAATTAGGGGGAATAAATGATTATTTATAAGCAAAGAACTTCTCCCACAGAGTGTTTATTCTATCCTGGAATGCATCAAGAGGTATCTGCATTACTGCAAATCCTCATCAACAGAAGTGCAAATGTTTAGAAAGAGAGAGAAACAGAGGAACAAGATGATCTCTTCCTTCCAACCCAAACCATTCTATAATGGAAAATAACCCCAGTTAAAAGGCTTTTCAGATTGGTCTGTATGAAAGAAAACAGGCAAGCAGTGCTCATTTAAACTCTGCAAAAGCAGTAACCATTTAAAAGGTGCAAAAGCCCTGCAGCACAGGGGCCAGGACAGGGCACTGATGGATTAGGCTGCCCAGTGCTGGCCCCAGTGGGAGCCCAGCAAATCAACCCCTGCTCAGCTGGGAACAGGCACCAAAGTCACTCTTCTGCTCTGTCAGAGCCACCAGTTCCCTCCCTGACAGTGATGGTGGGGTTCAACCCCACAGCCACTTCTGCAGCTTCTGGAGATCCACAAGGAAGAACAAGGCACATCACAAAGGATGGCTGGAAGGACCAATTCTTGAGCCAGAATCACTCCTGTGGCTTGGCTTCTGCCTGCCCACCCTGCAGGACATACCAGATGGGGAAAAGAAAACCCTGCAGAGGAAGGTGAGGTGCTAATTATATATATAAAAAAAAAAGAGCAGCAGAAAAGCAACATCAAAATGTTCATCATGCCTCACCAACTGAGAGTGGATTGATGTAACAAGTTGTTTGGTTTTAAATGCTTGCACTACATAAGTTTTTAATCTACATTTTTACTGATCACTTGCAGAAACAGCCGTACTCCAAAGGGCCCTGCACTGGTTTCCAAGAGATGTTTCTTGCCCCCAGAAGTTTACATTTCCATCTAATCCAGAGAGACCATGGATATAAGCAAAAATGCATTCTGGCTGCTTTCAGAGCATGAGAAGCAAAAGAGAGCAAAGAGGATAAGTAGAAACAAGAATAGCTTAAATTCATTTCTGCAAACATAATCCAAGAAGTGCAAAGTGGAACTTCACTGAACATTGCAGGCAATCAAAAGCTAAAGTTATCCATGACAGGGCTTAGCAGAAACTCAGCACAAGCTCTCAAGCAAACAAACAAAACAGACACCTCCAGAACAAACACAGGTCCTGAGAGAACTGACAGAGATGCTAGATGTCCCAGAAAAGGAGGCTTAAAAAGTGATGCAGACTAACCCTGCTCCCCAGCTTTACCCTCTCTTTCCATGCTGCTCAATATGTGGGCAGAGAGGAACACAGCTTGTCAGGGACTGAAATGGTTCATGCCTTTAACATTGTTATGAAGGAGTTTTGCCCATTATAACAAAAACTGTATAAAGATGCTACAAACACAGAAGCCTCCTTGAAGATGCTGGACTGGAACTTTGGATGGCAAGTTAAGGTGTCTAGATAAGATAAAGGGGATGCTATTGTTCAATCATCTCAGGTCCAGGGACAAACAAACAAGGCTGAGGGAAAGGAATGAATCCACAAGGAGGCCAAACCCAGTAGCTGCACTGAGAATCATCTCTGGCTGGGTTTGGGGTGGGGGAGACCACAGCCCACAGCCTCCCCCTGAAATGAGGGGGGGGAGAAGGAAGTTTTGGGTGTCCCCCCCCACCTCTTGTCTACTTCTCTTTTCCTCTTTCTCTCATATTTACTATTAAATAAAACCCTTTATTTAATATTAAATATTAATTTAATATGAAATAAAAATACTACTGACCTTGGCATATGGTCTTGTTTGCACCTTAGTTTGGGCAGAGGCATTTCTAATAACTTTAAAACTGGATCATGACACAGCCCCAGCAGCAGCCTCACACCTCAGTGTGCCTTCAGCTTAGACTCTTGCCTTCAGGCTGTCCTTCCCAGCTCTGTTCCCAAAGTGCTGCCTTGACACAGCTAACCTCTGATTTTTAAGAATTAGAACTGGACCTCGAAACCTTGGGTCCTAGAAATCAAAGGATAGATAACTTTTCCAGCTCTGCCCCACTGTTGTGAAATGCCATGGGACAGCATGGTATGAAAGCAAGCATAGAAGAGAAGCATCCCTCAGAACAAAGCCATTGTGTTTGCACTAGACTCTTGTGACCTCTTCCTCAGAGTAAACAAATCTACCTCAGACACAGTTAGAGATGACTCTCCACTCCCCAAACCCCCAAGTGATCCTAAAGATGGAAGAGAGCAAGAAAACACTAAAGATGGGATTGTTGTGGCCCAGTCTCTCCCAAGTGTGGCATAGATGGTCCTACAAACACATAAAATAAATCTGCACTTGAGTTAATCATCAATAAACTATTTATTTGTTTATTAAGCTTTTATAACTTCCCTATACATGTGCCCTTACTGAAAAGGGTGATCCTTCTTTTCAATATAGCTGGACATTCATTACCTGTACATTTTCTCCACAGGGTCAGTTTACTGCAGACCCCATGACAGCCTGGAATTTAGGAGCTATTACCCATGCTTGGAAAGCAATACATTCCTCATCAGTCAGGGATCATGCTCCACAGTACTGCTCAGTCCCCAGTGGGAGCAGCTCATCCTGCAATGCTGCAAACCAAGAGAAGCACTAATGCATGTGCCTGAGCCCCTCAGTGAAGGTTAAAGACCCATTTAGCAGCTGGTGCTGGAAACGGTGGTTCCTTGAGACAACTCACAAATCATCATCCTGCAGCTTTGCTTTACTCAACCACTCTGGCACCGTAATCGAGGATTTATTTTACACATGAAAATGTTTAAAGTGGTGCAATATTGAGTGCTCTGCAGGTGGGAGGCTGCCAAACAGAGGTTGTCACAGGCAGGGACACAGTCCAATTTATCATGAAACCAGTATTTCTATTCCTGCCATTTGCTTTATTTAGTCTCCAGCTTGCTTGTGGGAAGGACAGGGCTGTCTGCAGCCCCAGCAACATTCACCACTGAGCCAGGTGCCACCCAGTGCCAGAGCTCTGGGCACTGTAACAGAGCTGAAAGCAGCAGCCTGTAGTGATGCAACTGAATCCCTCATGAGGCTCCACAAGAGGAGTTAAATTAGCACAGGCAAACTGAGTTTTTTAATAACCAGAGGCACTTTTAGTAATAGTTAAACAAACTGCTCAGAAGGAAAACCAGTACAACTACCATCTTGGGCACTGAGAGCTGCTAAAGAACTGCAGTTTTGGCAGGGCTTCATGGCCTGCTGCACACTCTGCTGCTTTAGAACCAGCCCATCCTCCTGCCACATGCATTGCTAATGTAGCTGGCCTTTTCCACTGCCCTCAGTTGATCTGAATGAGACACCTTTTGTTGTCTGGCAGGTATTTGCTGCCTTGAGCACCCTCGTGGGCAGTGCAAGGAGCAAGTGCTCTAGGTGGCTACTTTCTGCTTACACACAAATCCAACACCCACCAGCCTGTTCCTCTTCTCTTCCCTCCTCCCACCTCTCCACCCCAGTCACCCTCTACTACAGCTCAAACTGCATCATTTCCTCCTATTCTCCTTGTTGCTATGTCCATTTTTACTCTTTTTTGTCTCTTTTTGTCTTCCCCACTGACCCTGTACCCTGTGCTCCCTGACACTGGATCCATCCCCTCACCCAAGCAGCCTGTCTGGATCTCAAATCACAGATTTGTCCCCTACAATCTCAGATTAACTATTTATACCTTTATTCAGCTTCTTTCTCTGCAGAGGTAGGGTAACACCAGGGTCAGAAACCTCCCCTGCTCCTGAACACCCCCAAGGATCTCTACTCCCCACAACCAGGGGTACAGCATCCTCTGCCAGCATGAGCTGCACTACAGACTGCAAAAAAACCCCACCAGACTTGATGTCATTCCTGACACTGTGCTGAAAAACCCTAGGGTACACAAACCTCTACCTGGGCTGAATGACTTTAATGAGGTGAAGGTACCTTCTCACTCAAAGACACCTCTGTTGCCAAGGTGTGAGAGGACTAGAGGTCTTCAAAAAAATACTGTTGATATCTTGCAGTATTTCCTTCCAAGTTACTCCTGAGAATGCTTTGAACAAAATAATAAATACTTCAAGAAAGTGATGGCATAACCTCCCCCCAGGTTACCAAATCTCTCAGAGATTTAGTCAGAGACCATTGGAATTTTACTGGGAAATGCTGGCAAAGTTACCAGAAAGCTGAACTGTCAGCCCCACCTAGAGCAAGCTTTAAACTTTTGCTGACACAGTTCATTATCTTTGCAAAACAAATTGTCCCAGTGAACTGTGACATTAATGTGTGTGATTCTCCAGTCGTTCAGGCTATTAATGTATAAGATGTATTAGAAGTAAGGATAGAAAATAGCCTTGGCAAAATATTTTTCAGACCATTAGTTGACAGAATTTTCTACACAATTTCACTCTGGCATTTCTGAGTACAAGTGCCTTCTCCTTGTTAAGTGCTTCCCAACCTGCTAAGCATGATGTGTTTTCAGTGGATGCACTACTCACGTGAAGTATATCAATAACTCCAGCTCTTACTCCACTATTTCACCCAACTGGAGAAGATCAGGTCAAATTAGGCTTATATTGACAAGCAACTGCCTTGTTTCACTCACCTCAAAGGAAAAAAGGCTAAATCAATCTTACTCTTTAATCCATGAGTAACCAAAGTGTTAGAATTGAAGAAAGAAGCTGGGAGAAAAACAATAGTTTATTGCATATCTACCCAGTGTAGAAATTATATTATTGTCACTGTTTAGCAACTGAACTTAGTCACACACAGATCAGTAATGAAGCCCTTTTCTTTATGGGAAATTGGTCACATTAAACCTCTCTGCCTTCTGCTCATCTTGGCAATAAGGACCTTCTGCATTTTTGTTCAAACCTTTCTTTTAAAAAACCTTTCTTCTTTCTAGGAACATCTAAGATCTGAGCTGCATCTGAACTGCAATAACTGCTTGGAAAAAAAGTACTTGGTAAACACACAAGGGCCTTTAAGATTTTTGCTTCCTGGACCACATGACTATCATTCTTTATGCTGTGGCAGAGGCAAGGTGATCTAGTCATGGACCAGAGACCAGGAAAATAAAAAAGAAACCGAAAAATTCAAACCCACATAAAGCAGCAGATGAAAAGCAGTAATTAACTCTTTTCTTTTACCCAATTTTCCACTGAGTGCCTTCAAAGTATCACCTTTCCATTTTCAAACAAGGACAAAGACTGCACCCTATGCCAGGAGCCCAACTAATCAAAACTGACAACAAAAGTGTCCCAGTGTAGAAAAGTCATCAAAACCCCACTGATCAAAACTCCACTGATCTCAAGCACAGAAATCTCTATAGAACAGGCTGGTTTCTTCCTAGTAAATGTCCCTTCAGAAACTTCTCAGCTGAAGTGACTTTTTAAAGCAGCTGGGCAAGGACTGACAGTGACAAATCCCATCTGAAACATCTAAATATCTGCAGTTCTCTGCAGTGAGTACCCCAGCACATGCCTTGTGTCCTGTATGGAAGAGCTCTGCTCCCAATCCAGTGTTCTGCACTGCCAACAGAGCATCAACACCCTTTGTCCCAGAACCCAAGTCAAACCAAGGACACTCCTGTGTGGAGAAGACATCTGCTCATGCCCTCCTCCTCCTCGCTGTGAAGAGCAGCCTCATCCTACTGCCCTCACTTCTGTGGGGCAGGACAGGAAGGGGTCCTCATCTTTTGGATATTTAATCCATGTTCAGTGCACAAGGGGCTTGCTAAAACCCAGCTCAATATGCTTAAAATTAAGCAGGCGTAAATGTCTTAAAGATGCAGCCATTACTCCACAAAGAGCTATTAAACCTCCTGCTCTCAAGAGCATTTTTCTTTGGGGTCGTCACCGACTCTGCAGTTCCTTTGAACTTCATGTTTATGAGATACACAAATTGCACTTTTGAAAGCAAACAGGTTTCAGTTTGTGGTTTCCTTTCATCTGAATGGGTGGTGATCTGAGATGATCTGAGGAGCTTTCATGGATTGTCCTTGATTCTTGGATACATAAATACAGTTCCTTGTAAAGAAAGGTACATACAAGCCACTAAACCCAGGCACATTGTGGCATGTTGGCAGCGCCCATCTAGGTCAAGAATTTGTTTATACAAATTCTAAAAATGAATTTTGGGGGAAAAATGATATCTGCTCTGTTTAGAGCATGAAAAGCCATGGTAAACATCCACCAGAGCAGGCACTCCTGTCTGCTGCTAACAGCACAGAGCTTGTTTAAAAGGCTGCTTTATTTTTGTTCACTGGTTAAAATGCAAAACCAGGCATCCAGCAGAGGTTTATCCACATGATGGTCCACATAAATTCTCATTCCACTTCTTCTTCATAAGCTCAATTCTAACTTTTTAAAAGAAACAAATAAAACACCTAATTCACCAAAATTAAAACCTGAGGATTTCAGCAGTACAAGAGTACTCAAGAGGTCAGGAGACAACCTGTCATCTAGTCCTGAGGATTCCCTGCTCTGCTGGGCCTGCCTCACTTTTGGATGTCAGTGCCTGAGTGTGAGCTGCTTTTTTATCTCACCAGCTACAGAAAAACTTGGTTTGCTCCTGGCAGATAAAGTGAAAATCTAATATACTTTTCAGTTTTAAGCAAGAGTTCAAGGACAGGTTTCTGAAAAAGGAGAGCTAAAAATGCTTTCTCTTAAACCTCCTCTGTATTCCTGAATAAATAAGTAAATACAAATATAGGTGTATATACACCAACATACACAGGATTTATAAATATATCTATATCTATATATATATATATGCACATAGGCATCTCCTAATTATACAAGTTCAGCTCAAAGTGTTTCAGTAAATAAACACCTTACCCAAGCCCAGGGAAGCAGAAGAGAAAAACAACTGTGAAATAAATACCTTGCAGATACAGTTACTTTAGCAGGGCTCTAGAGATTAACAGTTACTTAGTGCTTGCAATCTGCTCAGCAATGTGAAAGACACAAAAATAAAGAAATCAGGTTTCTGGGGACCCTCCAAGGGCTTGTTAGCCACAATGCCAGTGCTGCTGACACTGCCAGTCCTTAAAAGTCACCTCTCACATTTTATCAACCTCTTCAATTTCATGTACACCAAAACCCACTCAAACAATAAATGCAGACTGTGACTGTGGAGATACAGTTCTTCCCAAGTGAGAAAATTCAATAAATGTGAAAGTAGGGAAGTTGGAACTGAAGAGGAGTTGGTGAATTTTGCTGATAAACATGAGAATGTTTTAGTAGAACACTGTGATGGAAATCCCAGAGAGAGCAACCCAAAAAGAAAAATGGCCAAGCAAACCTGGGAACATGTTTACCACTGTGCCTCGATGGTCTGCAGAAATCTTGGAGGATTATGAAGGAAAATAAGTTTTTATGCTACTCTAAAGGAAGCTAATTTCATCTCTGAAGAAGCATGTTGCATCTTACACCCAACTTTGATTCTAGTCAGGATTTAGGATTTAAATACTATATGATTCAAACTCATAAACACATTCATAGAGAGAGGGAGGGGGAAAGAGAGAGGGAGGTATCAACCCAAACATATTGTAATTATTTTGATTTGTCTTCTGGGCATGAAGTGTTCTTATTTTAGAATTTTATTCTTCTCTATCACAAGAAAATCAACTGGATTTTTTCTGTTAAGAGTACTGTAGCTGTAATACAGCCATCAGAGATAGGATTTTAAGGGAAGATACACTGTGAAACAGCTCATCAAAGAGCAGAATTTCTCTTAGAAGACTGGACTTTCAAGAAAAGTAACAATAAATAGTCAATTCTCAATGGAGGAACCTTTGCAGGATAACCTGGTGTCCTAGTTTAGAGAGCAAAACAGCAGAACAAAATTGCTTATTTTCTTTTAGATTCAAGACTTCAAGGGATGTCTAAGAATTAAAGGAGGTGACAGACCTCCCAACAGCCACTTTTTGCTGTCACAGGAGGGAATTTAGAGATCATCAATTCATACAGCCCAAAGCATAAACCTTCCACAAGCACAGATCATGTCAGGATCTAATTTAGATAACCTGATGCTAACACCCTTTCTAAAATGAATAAATGATAATAAATGAGTGAATGAAGGATGAAAAATAATTGAACAAATTATTTAGAAGAATAGTTGACTTGTATGTTTATTTCTATCACTACCTGATTTTGTACTAAGTGTATGAGCCATAAAAGCAATATCTGGGCAGCTATGCAGTGTAACAGAATGCCCAAGAAGCTACAATCCTCAGTTACAGGTAAATCTCACCTGTTTTCTTCACCCTGGAATGCTCTGTAGCCTCAGCTATTCAAGTCATGTTAGTCCTGCTGTGCTGATAAAACATATTTCTAGAAGGTGTTTCCAGCTGCAAGGAAGATTTACTGATGACACTGTCCAAAACAATGAGAGGTGTTTGAAGCTAGGGGCAGAGGAGAGGGCATGCCTTCAGCATTATTCACTGGGGAATCACAAGAGAGACACAGCTCTACCAAAGGAAGCTGAAAGTCCAACTTGCTTGACTTTCTCATCCCCAGGCTGCATGCAAAACATCAGTGTCATGGTCAAAATAAAACATTCTACCACTTTAGGCACATTGCCTAATTAGAAACCATTGTTATCTGAGAACACTGTTTTTGCAGCTGTCAGGAAATTAAATAACCCAAGGGTAACTTGGAATTAAATAAAGCTGTACAAACACATAGCCCAGCTCTGAAATCCTGACTCTGACAAGCATCCCCTCTGCTTTCCAAGGGATTCAATATTTAACTAGGACATGCAACTATCGTTTTCAATCAGGCCATAGGATAACAAACACTGGTCCTTCTTGAGGGGCTGATGCTGAACTTGCAAATCCATGTATCAGAAATCTGCCTTCTCTCCACTAAAAGCAGCAGCACCTCCTAAGGAAAGAGCTCCATTACAAAGTGTCTATGAGAGTGCAATCAAGAACTGACAGAAGGAAATGCTTATACAGAAATCCCTGCTTTCATCTCATTTCAATTACTTCTCCTCTTACAATCCTTGCAACTTGAAACTTTGTCAGCAATCTAAAAACTAAGCTGGTTATACTTTTACACTGACTTTTTAAGAATTAAACAAAACAAAGTGCATTTCCAATGAGATTGGTGCAGTCTGTGAAATGCACAAACATGCTCACCTAGAAAATCTGTTTCTGGTGGCCTCTATGTGTGATTTCTGTTGCAAGAAACAAAAACTCAGACTAATACCAAAGTCTGAATTTAAGAGAAAGAGACAAAGTTCTTGCCAGGCCAGACACTGAGCCAGCAATAAAAGGTATTGCACAAGAAAGTCGAGTCTATACACAAAAGCTGTTATAATGTGTCAACACAAATCCCAGCTGGCCAGGGACACAGAGGGATGAGGGACTCACTGTGGATGACCTGGAGGGTCATGAGGAAATGAAAACCCTCCAGGTTCCACAGTAGTTTCTTAGAACTGATATTCAGGTTTTTGCAATACAGTGGTAAATAAAGTCTGATTTTGAAGTGCAGGTAAGTAGATGTCAGTTTGGGCTTCCAGTTAAGGCAAAATCTGATTTGTCCTACAAAGTACGTATGTGATCTGAAACAAGTAATTTGATCTCCTTTTTATCAGTTTCCTCATATGTGGGAGAAAATAATTCTTACCTCACAGAGGTCTCATAAGAGAGGAAGTATGAATACACTCCAGAAACAAAGCACCATTATTATGTTTGGCTAAAAATGTGGAACATGGTAAGACAGATTCCAAAAATAATCATTATGTCCACTCTCACTGGAGAGCTGGGTTGGGAAGACAAATCCAGTTTAGGCTCTGGTCAGTTTTCAGGAAATCAGGCTGCTCTCTTTCTTCCTCTTCACAGGATAGCACACCACTAATAACGAGCAAACCTGGAAAATTAAAACCAGATTCAATCTCCAAAAGCTGACAACTAGCAAAGATTGGAACTGATGGTTGAATGTTTTCAGCCATGGGAAAAGGGATTAATTTTGCTGCTTGTACCACTGATCCCTCAGCTTTCCTGGTGCTTCATTTCTCAGGGGAAAACAGCACTTGGACCCACGTTTCACAAGGTTCCTCAATAAAAAATTCACTTAAAACAGGGAAAGATGAGAAATCACAGTCTTACCAGCACTTACAATATATAAATGTTTCAAAAGGTCTTAGAGCATGTGTTCAGCCTCGGCCCTTCCTGGCACATTTAGCACCCTGGTGTGTCTCCTCAGAGCTGGCAGACTGCAGCCAGCTCCAGCACAAACAAAGCAAGCCACTCTCTCCCCTTAAGCCCACCCTTGAGAAAAAACCAGAAATGCACCAGTGGAAGAACAAGCAGACGGTCAAATGATCTCTAGTGAAGAAAAAAATAAGGAGGGCTGGTACCTTTCTGTGGAGCTGCATCCTGATGGTAGAGAGCAACCTAAAATTTCAATGAACTGTTCCATTGTTTCAGTCAGGAAAGCTCTGTAGGTCCTGCATTTATGAGAGGTGTTGATAAAAATGAGCCCTAGTATCTATCTGCTCATTTATCTTGGGCTTTGGAAAGTACTAGGAAGCGGACAAGATGTAATAAATTTAAAGGAAGAAATCATGGCCAGTCAAGTGGTTCAGGAAGAGGAGTCTTGGCTTTCTCACCACAGGCTGTGAAACAAAAATAGATATCAATACACACCCATCTGCTGGAGGAACCAGCAAAAAATATGTATTATTTATGCAGTACTTCTTTAAATAGGAGTGAGCAGAGAAACTGAACCAAAAGACTTTATGTGGCAGGTTACAAACATAAGGAATAATATATGCTGTCAAAATTTGCAAACCCACTCACATACAAGCTCTAAGAAGAAGACAAAGTGCTCCTTTCCCTATGTGATGCACAGCAGACCTTGGAATATTTCTCATTTTCCTCCCTTCTGCCAAAAGCTGAAACCACCAAACCCTACTGCTTCCTGGGAGAGAGCAGAAATCCCATGTAATCACAGACCCCCAAAATGTTTATTGATCTGTATCAGCAGAGATATATTGCAGGAAAAGCCTCCCCAACCAAGCACATATTTATAATAAGGCAATACTCAAATCCCCACATTTTAATTTGAATTGAGGTCATTAATACCACATTACTTAAAAACCTAAAAACCCCAGACAAAGCATAGTCTACCCAATACAGAGATCAGAAGAGAGTGATTGTACAAGTGTTTAGTAGAGAAAAACATGTTCTGCCTAGCAACCACAGGCTCTCCTGGCCATCCGGGGGAGGAATCCAGCACTAAAAATGTCAGCAAGCAACTTATGCCACTGTGCCTCAGATACAAAGGCCTAGTCAGTGGGCAATTAAAAATTAAAGAAAAAATAGTTATAGAAGGAATACTCAGAAAACCAGATGCAACTTCTAGTTTGCTTCCCTCTGTATCTTTAAATAAAGCTCCTAGCTGGATGGGTTCTGTGCTTGGACTTATAAATAAGCTGTTTTCTCACCCAGTATATGTACAGGAAAAGAGAGAGGACACTGAAAGCAATTTACCATTTTGATGTTATTGAAACAGGAACTCAGTGTGGTACTAAAGTATGTGATGGTTCTGAATCCAAGGTTAGACAGGGTTGTCTGATGATGATGGTTATCAAAATAAAGCACTGCCAGCAAGATTTTTTTTTTAAAAATACATTTCTTATTAGAATGAAATTTTTTCTGCCATGGTAACTAGCTGAGATTTTTCAGATAGTTCCATTATTTTTCATGTACTGGACTACAGTGAAGTATGAGCTGAGATTAAGAATCTCCTCCTAAAAATGTGTCAACAAATGGATTTCTGGCCTTAGAGAAATTACTAGCCATATGAGGCAGCCAAAGAAGGTTTAAGGAAGGACTCTAATGCCCATCTTGCAGATCAACCTCAGTGTGAGGAGACCAAGAGTTTTGCTCTGTGTGCTAACACAGTGTATCTGCACCTCAGAAGGACATTTCTCACTGCTGCTTCTGAACTGAAATGAAATAGCTTTTCCTCTCTGGTTCTGACCCAGAAGAGACCAGCCAGGATGTAAGGTCTGCTGACTGCAATTATCCACATGAAATGGGCTAATCAGATTACCAGTTCTAGGAGAAAGAAGAACCAGAGCACATGAAGATGATGGGTGTTTCCCTCACCCCAAATTTCCCTGAACCTAGAATATGCACATTTACCAGTTTGAAAATCACAGTGATTCACTTGACCCTAACACTTCTTTTTTTTCTTTTTCCCTTCTCCAATATCTTCAAACTTTATGCATACATGAAAGAGTGCACACAAGGGACACCAACCAAGTGCCAAGGTTGGGAAGCCAGTAACCTCACCTTGAAAATGCTAGCAACATGTTCCTTTACAATAATCCATCTTCAGGACAGCTTCATCTGGGTGACAGACTGTCCCAGGCCCCATTTATGCAGATATTCCCAGTGAATATTCCCAGATAACACAGTGAACTGCGTTTCTAAGATGATGACTACCTCCAGGTGTGATTGCAGGTGTTTCCTTTCAGTGTGTAAAAGCTAAAACCTTTGATGAACAGTGACCACTGGGAGCAGCAAGACCACAGGCTGGAATCTCTGGTCATGCCCAGGGACAGTGAGTCTGTCCTTGCAGCTCTCTGAAGAAGGACCAGACTATGCAGAGCACATGGGGGATATGGCACATCTGCACATGCACAAACAGCTCCTGCTTTCAGCCAAACTTTGGGGAAAAAAGCAAACCAGCCCAACAAATATTCAGGGAGTAGCAGCCACTCCACCTTTCTGCCATGTGCTGGCTGTGCAGCAGGGGGATAAATGCCAGGACCATCCATGGCTATCCAAGCACCCTGTTAGTGAGACATTTGTCTTCATGCAGGGGGCCCCATGGCCAAACTTTTCCTGCTAGTTCATTTCAGTATCAGCCAGGAAAAGAGCTTTCTGTGCACAGTTCCCTGTGTTATTTGCTGAATTAAATTCTTCCTTCTTAGCAGGCCAAAGCCCAAGAAACAGTCACTGGAACAAACAAGGTTCTGTGCAAATATAATCCCCACCTCACCACCAGGGAATTAAAGCCAAGATTTAGGCTGTAGCTGTTCCCTTTCAGCACGATGAATACTTAAGCAGGTTACAGATTTGCACTGTGGACATTTTCTGGGGAGAAGAAATAATGACTTCTTTACCAGCCCAACTCACTGCCCTCAGTGGAACAAGCCTAGGGATTATTTTTTGACAAAACAGTTAAGAATGATTTCTGCACATCAGTATGTTTTAAGTGTTAACCTCCAGAATTGATGAAAGTGCCCGGATTTCTCCAGCCTGTTCCTTGCCCATCATCAGTATTTGTAATGTGCAGGAAAAAGGACCTGGTTAACATGGAAGATGCCAGCTAACAGGACAACCTTCTCATTGCTGCTGCATTAAAAATTCATACAGGTGCCTGAGAAAGAAAGGTTCTCATTCTCCACACAGAAAAACCTGTCCTTCAGAGACTTACATTGAGTTTGTCAAGCACTGCAAGAAAAAAGTTACCTGGAAAGAAAAAGGAAGTAATTTACTGTTGGACTTGCTATCCAAACTGCTCATCAAAGGTTCAATTTTACCCTGTAATTCTTGAGCTGAATTTGGCACTTCAGTACTCAGGACAAGAGGCAGCTGATGCACTCCAGGCAGACATAATTGGTGCTGTTTTGCAAGAAGGTGGGATGCTGCAACTCAGAGATTTTGATTCATGGGTTCAAGCCCATGAGCTGATTACAGGCTATACAATGGAAAAGTGAACTTTCTCTAGCTTAGACATTTCTAGCTAGACTGTAACTTCTCCTGGACTTGCCAGACTATGAAAAACTTCCACCACACTGAATTGAGGAGCAGAGATGAAACTGCACAGAGGGCTAACCCTGAGATGAAGCTTTGCCTGTGGTGGCAACAGCTCAGAAAGAAGAACATGGGCTGGACACAAACCCCAAGGGTATGGGGGGTGTGGTAGGAGAGTCAGCAGGATGTGGTGTATGCAGGTCTCACCAGCAGATCACCACTCACAAGGGAAAGCACAGAAAAGGTGATAAAGCCAGCAGCTCTGTGATGCTAAAACTCAGGCTGGGTTTTGCACCTGGCTTCCACACCACACTGGAGCAGAGCATGGCCTTAGCATGCTCCCTCCTTCCCATGCTCTGCCTGGAAGGTGATCTTTCTCTGACCTCAAAATATGTAGACTTTTAATCCCAAATACAGAAAGAGCAACTAAACAGAAATAATAACAGCTTCCTCATTCCCCCACCTCAATATCACTGTTAGAAACAAAACCTCCACACATGATAAAGGTTATTACAAACTATTTCCACCTACAAATCCAAACCATTCTTGACATCAGCTCTTGCACAATGCCAAGAATCTACAGCTCTCAAGCACATGCCAGCCACCTTTTGTGACACACAGTCAACTCCACCTTGGACCCTTTCAGCCACCCCAGGCAAAGATGTCACACTTGGTACAGGGAGAGCTGGGTGTAAGAAAGGGGAATAAATCACAGCTTACAGCAATGAGCCAAAGGAGCTGAGTCACAATTCCACAGCATTGTGCTGGCTGTAGGGATGACACAAACTATTCATCTTCAAGTGCTCCTTTCAAACACAGAGGTTGACAGAAGCTGGAAATGCAAGATGTGGTGTACTCATGGAGGTTTAGGGACACAGGCCAGATCATTTTAATGCATTCATACACAGATGGTTTTGCTTTTTTCAAAACTGCTTAAACTACTTTTTAAGACTTGTGTGTGATCCTCTCCCAGCATTCAAATATATTCATATTCCATGTCTGAATTGCCTTGTACAGCATGGCAGCAGAGACAGTGTGCTTAAGTGATCAAAGCACACTTCAGAGCTGTACTACCAGCACTGACAAACAGACTTGTTTTACAAACATTTTGGTTTACAGGCTCAGTGAGATGACACAATTTCCTCGTCCATCCCCAAAAGCTGGATACCAAAGTGGCACATGCTGACACTTACCTAGGAAGCCCTCTTCATCCACAATGATGGTGTAGTCCTCAGGGGTTTCTGTGAGGCTGAAGAACTTGCACCTGGCAAAGGCAAACAGCAGGAGAACATGATTAGCACCTGCACTGAGCAGAGCCTCTTCTTCCACCTAAAATGGGAGTCCTTTCCCAGCCAAGCTGTGCTGAAGGAAGGAGTCACAGTCTGATGTTTATGGAGAGGCCTGAGGCATTAACAGACCTGGATTTTATTTCTGGCTAGCTCATACTGTGTGACCCATATTCCCTGATGCCTGCCTATGGACAATGAAGCTGTTAAAACTCCTATTATTTTTATTACTTAGTTTTTAGTTACTTTTCTTAATTACCATATCCCTTAAGGCTTCCCATCACATCCAGGACCTGCTGTGGTGCACTGACACAGGGCAAAAAACTTTGCTCACTGACTGCTCACTCCAGCACCATCCAAAAGCATTTCCATGGTTCACACATGCACCTTTTTGCACAATGAAGTTTCTTGTCTTATCAAGGTTTGGCATCTAACCTCTCAACCCAGCCCCAGTATCTCTTGCTCCTTCAGAGGCTTTTGCCATCAGCAGACAGCATCCCAGTTTCCTGTGCTGGTCCTTCCCCCTTCCTGGGGTGCTCCTGGTGAAGAAGAATGGCAGCAGCCACCAAGACAATGGACACAAGGCTGGGCTCTCCCCCTCCTGATCCCCTGTGGCCTCTGCTCTGCTCCATCTTCTGCAGTGCAGCACCCCCAGCTTGCTCACCATTTAACAATGACACCTCTAACAGGAGATACAAATCAAGTGTGACATGGAGTCCCATTCCCTTCCACTGCAAACACACAAACAATAAAAACTTCAGCCTTAAGGCTTAAGACCACATATAGTTGAAAAGGTTTTTTTTTCCCCCTGACACACCAACATATGTACTGAACAGCTACTGAAAAAAACCCAGCTTCTACCTAGCTGGTCCCCAGCAGTGGCAGGAAGGTTAACATGACATTTTGCAAGCTCATGCTCACCTTCAGCAGAGCATCAGCACAGTGCTGGCCAGCACCCTCCCAGCCCCTCCAGGAGAATGCCAGAGCACATGGACTGACTGTGTTTGTTGCTTAAGAGCAGGAGAAACTTTTCCCTCTAAATTGGGTGCAGCAGGAAGAGCATGTGTCTCTAAGAAGCAAAGAGCAGGATTTCACTAGCTGTTAGTAGTTACACTACCATACTCTCACATTTACTTGAGACAACTACAGAAAATACTGGGAAAAGAGAGATTGCTCTCAAGGCCCCCAAATTTCACAGCATCTTCAGTGTAATTTCTGCATGAAGCACAGTTCAGCAGGATTCAAGAACCAGGGACTACCAGGGCTTCTCAGCACTGCTGAGCATCTGTGTCCTAAAGTCCTCAAGACTTCTGAAAGTCTGGAACCCCATACTGGTGGCTCAAGGTATCAAAAAATGAAAGCATTCACCATAAAGAATCATAAGAAAATCTAGCTCCAATGTTCTTTTGGCTGGCAGAAAAGAACAAACATAGCAGCTGTCCTTTCCAAAAGCAACAGGGAGAAAAATGAGATGGATGCTGCCCTCCTCGTCACCTCATCAGAAAACTGAGGGGAAACAACACACAGTTCAATTAGTGGTCTGCCATGTAACCAAGAGGATTTCATGTACATGGAATGTATTCGACAACCTGCCTTTAGAGACCTGTCCTGTTTTTCTGGAAGCATCCATCACAACAATCAAGCATAACACTCCTTCCTAGCACAGACATATCATTATAAAATACAGACATGGCCCCACCACAATAGAAACCACAACTTAATTATTTTGTGTCATTGGTAATAGCTGCTGTGACAGCCACATTTACCAACTCAACTCTCTCCAGGAATAGTGCCAAAAGAAGCAGAAAATAGCAGCAGCTCAATTTTTTACTGTCACTTCTAAAATGCATGAGACTGCTACCAGTGCAAGGGCTAATACAGGCTGGGAAAAAAGAAATTTTGGGATGCTGCTTTAGGTGGGTTCCAGGAGGCAGAAATATTGGTTACAGTGGATGAATTCCCTAAAGAAGTCATTGAAATAAAACTTTTTGCTACTACTGCCTGACCGAGTCACATGCATGCTGACTAGGGAGAAACCAGAGGTCCTAAAGGAACAAACATTAATATTAAAAACCTAACCTTTGCTGATCTGCAATGGCATTTATGGAAGAATTTTTTACTAGAACAGTAATATGTATCTGTGCTCACACACTGACCCCAGCAGAAGAATGATTGTGACAGATGCCAGTTTCTGGGCACACATCTGAATGTGTGCTGATGTTTAAGGGATATATACACATGAAATCCCGTAATTGCTGCCTCAGAACTCATGTCAAAACCTCGTATCTCCAGATATCATCTCAAAGCCCAATCCTCAACTCAGAGCAGTTCTGTAAAAGGTCAGGACCACAGAGACATCTGATTTTAAAAGTGAAGTCTTTCACCAGCACAGAGAAACCAGTGGTTCTTGTGGTATACATTCACTTAGTTCAAGCCAGTGATGCATTCTTTTCCCAGAGGAAATCTAAACATGAAAAATTGGAATTGCAAACCTTAGGAAAAAGTGTGATAGGAAAAAGGAACTCAGTGTCATCTCTCTCTCCCACATTACACTACACATGCCTCTTCCATTCAAGTTATTTCAATAATTTCAATTTCCTCTTAAACCAGTCTTCGATAAGCTGAATGCCAACAGCATCTTCTATTATTGCACCAAAGCCAAGACAGGAAAAGAATTGCCCTTTAATAATTTTGAGATATCAGGGAAATGGTATTTCTCTGAGTACATGTGGAAACCATATATGTAGGAAGACAGTATTTTTAGTTTCCTAATAGCCAAATCTTGGATGGATTATTTTGGATTTCTGCCTTCTCAATGTTTAAGCACATTTCCACTTAAGCACTGCTGCTGACTTTGACTGCCTGACAACATATGCCTTTTTCTGGCAGTGCCACAAATGTAGACCAACCTATTATTAGATGAGATCCTTGAAACTGCAAAACTTACACTGTGTATGGAAGAAATACTCAAGCTTGCAAGAGCAGGGAAGTGCCTATGGGATGCAGCAACAGCATCATTGCAGTTTGCAAGCAGAACTCCAGGCTCCATGGGAGAAGTGAGCAGGGAAGTGGAGGGGTTGGCTGTGCTTGCAGGTCCACACCACAAGTGTCTCATCCAGACAATTGGTCTGCTGAGATCACAAGAGTGGTAATGCTGGCATAAATGTGACTTCTATTTGCTCTGGGTTGCACACAGAGCACAGGTTCCTGGGAATACTGCTGTGGGTCATTTGAAAGTTCAGTACAGACCAAGTCCTGCCCCAACAGCTCCTTTATGTGTGCTCTGGAGCACAGGGCTGGCTCACACACATCACACACACTACAAACACTGCCACTGGAGCATTAGGTGTGCCACAACAGACCCCACCTTCCTCTTCAGGAACTCTTAGGAGTGGCACAGCATAGTGCTGGCCTGTTCCCACCTTGGAAAACTAATTTCTATCATCTGTGTAAGTAGAGAACACAGCAAGGCAGGAGAGAAGGCTGGAGGAAGAGAGAAATGAGAAGAAATAAATACATTCACTTAGATATTACTTCCCTAAATAGGATTTGAACTTTCTAGATTCATTATGAACAAAAAATTCAGGTGTCAGACTGCTGATGGAACTAGCTGCATTTGTGCTGAAAAGCACTAACTGTTGGAGACAGGAAACAGAGGAGAAGTCATTCACCAAGTCATTCACCTTCTGTTATTCTCACAAACTCTAAGAAATGTCGCTTAACTCTGCCTGTGAGGTACCACAGGAATTCTCAACTCAAATTTATCAGTGTATGCAGGAGTGTCCCTGCCGGCCGTGCCCAGAACTGCAGAGAGGGGAAGGGGCTTAAAGAGACTTTATTGGGTTTTCTGGGGTTTGTTTTGTTTGTTATTTGGGTTTTTTGTTTGTTGTTGCTGCCATTGCTGTCGTTTGCCTTGTTATACACACACATGCCAGTAAGGAACTGTTATTCCTTTTCCCACATCTTTGCCTGAAAGCCCATCAATTTCCAAGTTATAATAATTTGGAGGGAAGGAGGTCATATTCCCCATTCAAAGGGAAGTTCCTGCCTTCCTTAGCAGACGTCTGTCTTTCTAACCACGACACAAGATGAATTGTGCTGGGGAAGGGGGGCATGACAGAACTGTATCAGGAAAAAGGCAGCATTTTAGTAACAGTTTACAGTTCCAACTACCAGAAATCAGTATTAGCTGTCATCTTAGCCAAACTAAAAAGCACCTAAATGGCAGTGGTGAGCTTTTGTTTTAGAGGCATTTCAAGTCTATGGGAACCAAACCAATGCATTTATAATGCTTGGACAACCTTTACATACACAGAGGTGGTATGAAACTCAGATAGCTCCAAGTGAAACCCTGAGGGAACAGACAACATCTATTTCCACCCATCTTTGACTCAATAGGTGTTTTGGAAGTTAAAGGAAATACCATGCCCCTGGCAGATTTTAATACTTTAACTAGCAGTTTTTCCCTTGCCTTATGCTCTTTTCTTTAAAGCATAAATGAATCAAGTGCAGCTCCACTTAAAATACCACTTCTCATGAAATTCTAATCCCCATTTAATTTTATGTCTTACTGCATTACCACAGAGAAGGGGAGAATGAGAAAAGGGAAGAAGAGATGCTTCAGTAACCAACAGAGTCCCTAAACACATTCTTTGGAAACAGCCAAAGACTGCAAAATGACCAGGCTGTAATCATGTACCAAGTGCTGTGCAGGCTAAGTATTAAACTAGATTGAGAAAATTAAAGCCACAAAATAACAGCTGTTAAAGATTTACAAGAAATTTAAATTGTGAAATCAATAGCTAAGATGAAAAAAAAAGCTATAACAAAACTACACAACCTTCTTCTTGTAAAGGTATGGGAAGAACAAATACTCTCAGAACAATATTAGGCTGTATCATCAAAATATACCTACAAAGAATAAGAATTTAATGAGTAATGGTCTTGGATCTTCCTCTGTGTGCAGCTGAGGCCCACCAAAACCAGATAAGGGTAATGCTGGGCAATGCCAACACCTCATCCTTCCACGCCTGGAAATGCTCTGGTTTCATTTTTCCTTCTAACCAGTAAGGGGGCAAGTGGACACAACAGAAAATATGCTGTCAGATGTTGCTTTTAATTCTCATCAATAATGAAGTTGAAACTATCAGATGACTCAAACAATGGGAGATACTTCTAGACAGGTGACACCTGTGTGCTCCTGCCACACTGCCTGGCTGTATTGATGGCAGAGAGCTGTCCCAGAGCATGAGCTGGGGACCAGCCCAGAAGGGAATCAGACCAAACACAGCAGCCCCTGTATCAGGAGCCCATGTGAGAAAGGGACTGCCATGACTGAGGGGCATCTCTGGCAAAGGCCATGGCTTGGCCAACCCTCCTGCCCTGCCAGGTCACAGCAGGCCTTGCTTTGCTCTGAGCTCCTCATTCATTCTGGAAAAAGCTTTCCTCTGCTAAGAAGCAGAGGCACTCAAAGCCAGCTCTATGATTTTGGAGGAAAGCAAGCAAGCCTGGGTATGAGTTTTCAAAGGTTGAGGACTGCCAAACTTTCATTAAAGCAGTCCTAAAGTTTTCACTTGCTTCAACATCTGCCTGTATAAATAGAACATTTTTCTCAAAGTAAACATGGCCTGTTTTTATCTTCACTATCCTTTGATGTCTTTGCCCAGGGGGCTGGAAATGCTACTTTGCAGCATCACAACGAAAGCGTAGCAGGATCTTCTGCATCAATAGCTGATGACTCAGGAATCTGATATAATTCAGCCTTCACTTTTGGCTGTTTCTGTTAACCTGGATTTTCACCATGCTGCAAAACCTGTACAGAATGCTTAGTATCTTCTCCTAGGCAATGGCCATCTGTTAGCCCTGACACAGCTGAACTCATTTCAGGTTTCAGCACTGTGAATTACCTGTAAGGCACCAAGCAAACAAGGCTTGAGGAGAACCTCCCAGAAATCAGACTGGGGATGGTACATTTTAGTCATTGATGTAAGGGGAAAAATCAATTTAGAGCTGCTGCTTCTGCCTCACTGATGGCAGCACTTTTCCACCAGTACTTGCCAGCCAGACAAATTCCATAGTAAAATTCAGCAGCACAACTTTGAAAGGTAGGCAGGGTTGATTACTGTGAGGTTTCCAAAGCACCCCTGCTTCAAGAGAAGTGGAAAAGGAGTCAGGCACTCCAGTACTTCTCAAACCCCTACAGGTACCCAAAATGAACTGAGCTCCTCTGCACCTGGGGCCTGTAAGTGTAGGGAACTTGTGCTTTCCATCCAAGCTGCTACTGTACCATGGGATCTCTTCCTCAATAAGATGAGAATTATGATTTCTAGACCCAGTGAATCACTGAGAGTAGGTGAGGGAAACTTCATCTAAGAAATCCTTGCTTTCATGAAAGTTAAACACATTTGATGAACTCTGAGTAAACCACATATCATTCATGTTGAGTTCATCTCATTAAGGCACAGCTCCAGCTCTTTTCTAAGCTGGTAGGAGGCAGAAGACACAACAAGTGAGATCGAAATGAGCTCATGGTGCCAAATGCTTTCATGTTACACATGGAACAATGTCATCCTGCACTAATTTGTGCTGTGGTTTCTTATTCATTCCTCTGCATTGGTTTCTGATATATTCAAGATGGACTAAATGGACACACTAAATGTTAAGTTATGAAGCTGACTTACAGTTTGGTTTTAATTTATTTAAAGACATGACAATCTAGTATTGTTAGTTTTCCCTCAGCACTCATGTTCATCATGAGCAATTCCATTAAAGAGTAGGTAAGACAGGTAAGGAAAATTTCACTTATCTTCCTAAGGAAAGAATTTACTTCGTCTTGGATAAGCACCATATACAACCTTCTGTGTAAATTCACACTGCACCACTACACAGAGATCAGTCAAATTCTTGCAAGATTTAGAATTTTCCTGCTTTTACTAGTCTTGCAATCTTTGTATCCAATCAGCTATTTAGTAAAGCCCAAGAAAGGGCACTCTCTGAACCACTTATGGGGAGTATTGCAAAGTCAAGCCTTTAGGAATTACAAGATCAATTACAATTGATCATGAGGAATCAGCCAAATCAGTCTCACTGGTTTATCCTGTTAGTCTGCTGGCTTTGGAGAGGACAGAACTTGCACAGCTTACAGCATACAAAGACATTTTTGTAAGGTATTTGTATAGAAAAGCCCCCAATAAAAGGAGATACCAGAGACAAGGAACCTCAAAGAAGAAAATGTTTTTGCTTAGTAAGGAACATGCTTCACCCCTTGGATCACAAAGGTGCTGTAAGATCTGCTTTGTACAGAGGCCAGCATTTTCTTCTACTACCTGATGCAACAAGGCACATTTATTTCAGGTTTCACTTAGTGTGACTTTATCTTTTAAGCTTTTATCTCTTACCTCAGAGAAAAATACAGTCTCACAGCAGTTTCACCAACACTAGTCCTCCAAAGATGGCTTTTGAGGGCAAAAAGGAGACATTGTCCTGACTGATCTCTGTCCTACACACCCTCAGCTTTTGACATCAAGTCCAAAACTTACATATGAAGCAGAACCTGAAGTGTGGGAAAGCAGCTGCACATACAGGTGCTGAGTTCTCTGGAACAAAGTCCTGTGGATTTAGTGAGGAGGAAAAAAAAGGTCAAGAGAGGTATTATTCCATTTTAAGATGCTTTAGTGTGTGAGAGAGCTCTTGTTCTCAAGAGGTAAATGTGAAGGGCAGCCTTGTTCCCTTGGGAAAAGGTCAGCTCCTCTTCTCTAAGGAAACACCCCACAAAATAAGAATGCAGCATTTGCTCCTGCATTTCTCCCCAGATTTATGTCTATGACTGGAAAGGCTTTTGTCTGTCAAGCACAGGAACAGGCAAATTACTATGTTCAATTTCTGCCTAGATAAAAATATGTCCAAGAAAGCTGGATTAAAAACAGCCACAGAAGTAGAAGTGTAGGTGCTCATGGTCATTCAAACTGCCAGGACGAGCTTGGATCTTTACCTGCAAGTAATGGAAGGGATTTAATGGAAATGGCAGCACTGGGGCTTGGGACTCCTAGATGCAGCTTATGGCTTCAATGCATTCAATGCATTATTCTGGGCTGCCATCCATTTTTTCCAGTGAAAAATCCAAGTACAAAAAAACCACATCAACATCTCAGGTACCTCTGAACTTGCCAGCTGTGGGGAAGTGCTGTAAGTTCACAGGTAACTCTTTCACCCAGCATCAGTAAATGAGACAATTTATTTTATTTTTCAGATGATAATTGATGATATCACCAATAGAAGTGGCAAAGCAATAAAATCGTGGAGAAAAGCCAGAAAACATAAAATATATGCAATTTGCAGTAACATTATTAGTTCTGCTGCTACTGCTACAACTCAGGTAGTAGTTTCTGACAACCTATCTGCTCAAGCCTAATTTAGCTCTCGTGAAGTTTGCAATTATCCTTAAAGTTCAATAAAATGAAGTGCATTGAAGGAAAGACATGGGGAAAGTGATAAGGAGAGAAGCATTCAATGGTGGGCATATGAGAGCTCATGTACATGCTCTAAGTGTTCACATACCTGTCCCTCAGGATGTTCATCTGCCATTTAACTGGAAACTGCAGATTTCAGTTTGCACAAGCAGTTGCCAGTGCATATTAATGAATATTAGCACTTACAGCATGCTACAATACTGTCAAAAAGGGTAGCTGTGCAACTTGCTGATTTCCATGATTTTAGAGCACAGAGGTAGGTGGGTTTGTGCACATATTATTCAGCTGTCCAAGGAGAAAGAACAAACAACCCATTATGTCCATCTGAGAAAGAAAAAAACAATCTGCTGTGGCAAAGACAAACCAGTTTTTAGTGATGCTGCAGGGACACTGGTGATTACAAATGCTGGATTCTGGCTTCAATTTGTGGGGTGGAAAGATTAAACGTGCTCTGCCATTTAATAAACTTTACACTAAGCTCTGCTTTTCTCTGCCTCACTCTTTTACCAAAAGAATGAAGCCACTTATCAGATATTTCCAGGCATGCTTCAAATATTATTACCAACTTAGATAATATCAATTGCCTCAGCTGCTAGAAAAAGAAATAAAAGGTGAGACATAGGTCAGAAGCCCACAGTTTAAACCAAGTACTGCCACCAACTTAACTCCTGTTACAAACACAAAGGCAAGATTAATAATACATAATTATTATTATGTAATAATTATAATATTATAATATTATGTATAATTAATTTATACATAAAGGGTCATATTTTAGGCATCAGACAATTTCAACATGCAGAGAAGAAGCAAGAGAAGCATAGCCTTGGTGCATTATTAAACAAGAACCAAGTACAAAGATATCCAGTTAATCACAGAGACTGCTGCCATTTTATTCACATTTCCTTGTGTGTTCAGACAGCTTCCATCCTGTCCCAACAACTTAGAAATTGCTGGCACAGAAGTGAGGAAGCAGCAGTGAAAGCAATGCTCCCCACTACACTTCCACCAAATGGCAGCAATTTGCTGTTGTGCCATGCTATCAGATTTGTATGGTTTTCTGATTATCAAATGACTGCCTTGATGCTGATGGATCTAAAAACAGATGAAGTTTTTATGTAATCACATGCCATTTAAAAAAAGAAAGCCCTTTTTAAATGAAGCAGCTCAGCTAGACTTCACAGGTGTGGAGAAGGGTCCTGAAGCTTTACACCACTACTCAAAACCAGGATGACAATTTCTGTGTGTATGTGGAGAAAATTACTTCTTGTTTGTATTTAACTAGAAACAAGTCTGGTTCAACAGCCCTAATTCTTATCTCACACCAAAAAAGAAAAAAATTACTGAAAGAGCAAGGAGAGGAGAGAGCAAATGCTAGTATGTCCCCATGGAACAATTAACCCATTCCTGTGCTTGAACACCCAGGAGTATTTCCACGTTCACAGCTCTGCTTTCATCATTTACCAAATAATTCCTAGAGGGAGTATTCAATTAGCATTGAAAATTCTGGGAAAGTGCTTGAAGATATTTTTTTTATTTTAAATGATCTGAAGGTCTATGAAGAGGATGACTCTCTTGATGGAAGGAACAGATCTACATGAGCTGAAGCATTTCCCCAGGTAAGAGAAGATTGATGTGCAGGCCAACTCACAGCTGTATGTGCTGAAAAAAAGCCTGCAGAGAGAATTATGCACTTGTGTACAGAAAGGAGAGCAATGGGCAAAAAATCAAGCAAGAAAGGGAGAAGAGATAATGGCAGTAGACACAGTAAGCATTTACAAGTATATTCAGTTATGGCTTTAAAATTTAATTATTGCATTATAATTATATTACAGTTATAATGCTCTGTTGTACCTCAGTGTAGTGCCAGACTGAGAATCATTGTCTTGTCCTCCCAATACATCCAACTGTCCACCACTCAGTTTTCAAAAGAAGACAAAAATAAGGCATATATTGTGGCATTTCTAAAGGTGCTGCTGCTTCAGAACAACACCTATTATGTTATCAAGTGTTCACCTATACACTCTCTCCCTCAGATATGCCAGGAGCAGGCAGTGCTCTCTAAAACTCCAGGTTTCCTGCTAGCCCCATATTGCTCATATTTGACACTGTGCTGGCACACATGACAGTCCCAGCAGGGCAGTATCAAAACAGTCTCCAGGTAAAAAAAAACTATCACTTTTTACAGTGAGAAAGGTTCACTGCCCTGCAAGGTCAGAACTGCCCCACTCCTGGATAACAAAATGTTTCCTGCAGCTCTGTGCTCTGGGTGAATTCAACAGGGAAAGTCCTGAGTGACACAAGGGATGAAAAGTTGGGAGTCTCTCCCTGTTCCCTGCTGCAAATTCAATCAGAACAGTTCTTGCAGGATAACACAGATGTAACAAGTAAAATAAATAAAAAAAAAATAAAAATATATGTTCTTAGTAACTTTATTGTGCATATGGAGAACCAGAATTTTGTCACAAATGAGAAGATCTGGCCATTGTGGAGGTGGGGTGTTGTATATTAGGAATGGTATTCCCCAGTTTAGTGTCCTCACTGAAACACCCCAAACCATGCACTGCTTGCTCACACCTCCCCCCAATCCTGCAGGGGGCTGCAGAGAAGAATTGGAGGCACAAAATGTAAAGATCAGGGGCTAAGATGAGAAAAATGTACTGAAAACAAGTAGTGAAGTAAGGAAATGAACAGTAACAGCATCAATATTAACAACAGGGTCCAAGGGAGGCTAAGGCTTCACCTGCAATTTGGTCACCACGCAGAGCCCACAATACCTGACTGCTGCCAGATCCCCTCCATGGTGGGGTGGTGTGAGAATAACCTCCAGGTGCTGACCATGACCCCTCCTCCCTATGGCAAAAATTAACCCCGTCCTGGCCATGGGGGTAAATCAGAAACAAAATGTGATTCACTGGGCTGGAACAATCCCATCAAATGAGTGCAACACCAAGCTACCACTCAACTCAAATTGAGTGCCAATCCACACTCAACTCCCAAGCATCAAATCACCAGGAGTGATTTAACACCACTGTGAGTTTACACTGGCTGATTTGCTGCTCTGAGAACAGCTATGAAGAAAGAGTTCATTTCCCATAACATTTATGGCTGTCATGAACTTCTTCCTCTCTCCATCATGCTTAATTTGTTGCTATTTATTTATATTCCTTTGCCATGGAAATTCAGGCCAGTATTTTCAACTTCACTGCTGAGAGACAGTCATCTACATCTGCTTGCAAGTCCTTCAGCAGCTTCCAAACTGCTGAGCTACTGCTAATTCCTGTTGCAAGCAGCTGGAGCTGCAATGGCTCAGCACCTCTGTAGAGAGCAACCTACTCAGTGTTTCAGTGCTAACTCAGTGGTAATTTGAACATTCACACGTTAGAATTTTATTCCTGATTTTGAATGTTCCAGTAGATAAAACAACTGCAACCCAGCCATGGGTGTTCAGGGATCCCCATGGTTATCAACATTCCCAAATAACCCTGGGCATGGAATGGAACAGAGGTGCAGCTTCACTGTGTTCGTGTCCCTGGCCTCCCAGGGCTCATCATAAACATGATTTAACTGTAGCATTATTCCAGACGGTGTAACAGATCTTCCTGTAACTGACAGGGAGATCTTTCTTTACAGAGGAAAAGGCTGCTTAACAAGCCCTTCCCTCCACCCCCAATCATCTCTGAGTATTTAAATTCATTTATTTCGTATGTCTCAGATGTGGAAATCAAGCCTAAGTTACTAAGTAAGCAGAAAACTTCAAGGCATACCACCTTGAAAATTTTCTCACTGCTCAGACCCAGAAGACAGTTTTGCTAGTGTGCTTAAAGCAGTAGCCTCAATCAAAACACATTCCTAAAATCCACCTTATTCTGTGATTGCAGCTACAGCAGACACACAACAGTTGGATCTTTTGAGGTGACAATCTGAGGCGTCTGTAGCATCCCCAAGCCTGAAATACAATGTGTTTTTATGGTCATCAGAATTGAAATACCTTTTTTTCTCAACTGCCCTTGATGTACTTACCCTTATAAGACTCAAGGAAGAGACTTCCCCCACCATGTTTTACAGATCAAAATTGAGAATTCAAAGCTGCCTGCAGTATTATTCTAGGTTTCTTGTGTGATCTTAGGCCAATCTCTGTGAGCTCCCCTTCATATCTGCCTCAGAAAAAGAGTCTGAGAAGGACTGGCATTATGACACTGCCAGAAAGCACAGAAGATCTGGTGCAAACTGAACAGGCTGAGCCTTGTCAAGGACGGCTTCAACAAAGTGGAGCACAATCACTAGAAAACAACCAGAAGATGCTGAAGTTTAATTAAAAGAAAAGGCAAAGAAACCACACTGCAGAGAAGCGTGTATGTCCTGCTGGGCTCAGCCCATGCTAACAGCCCGTCACAGCCTGGCTTTTTCAAGTGAGGAATTGCAGAGACGCCAGACAATGAGGAAAGCAGCGAGGACCGATTCAGTCAAAGCAGAGAATAATTCTTAGAATAATTCTTATAATCATTCAAAAGTCCAATTTATGCAAAAAAACTCCCGTGGTAACACAGTAACCCTTCCCCCAAGCCTGCAACTCAGACTGGAGCAGAACTGAACCCACTGACAGCGTTCATCCTTCTGCCCTCCCCACCTGCAAGGGGCCAGAGTGAAAACTGAGTACCTGAAGCCCATTAGTGAAAGAATTAAAGCAAGAGCCCAGATCTCTGTAAGCAGGTCCTTCCCCACATGCTCACCTTTCACAGCTAAAGTCACTGGTTTAAGGAACAAGACTGCCAAAAGCATGAAAATCCAGGCACTACCATGCACAGAAAAAAAGAGTGGCTGCGTTTCCATGGGGATGGCGGAGAGCGCACTCAGAGCCGCGGAGGATGAGGCAGCACACGGAGTCCTGGACAGCACCACAGCCACCACACCTGAAATCCAGCACAGCCACACACTGATGGATGGCAGATCTCTCTTCAGGCTCTCATGTCCACACAGCGTTTTCCGCAGAGCAGCTGGAGAAGGTTCCTGCTAGTTCATGTCTTCAGATCAGACAAGCAATGCTTAAACTCCTCCCCGGATTTGCTGGTTATAGAAATCCCGCTGGAGGAGGCCTGCCACATCTGAGAAGTACAAGTCCCCTGACTCCTCCCTCTCAGTTTTGGAGTGCCAGAAAGCATCACTGGGCCTCACAAGTTCCATGTTAGGAAGGAAGGTAAATCCCAGGGGCTGACAGGGGGACACAGTGCAGGGTCTTGTGGCACACACGAAGAACCAGGGCTATACAGGAAAGGAGGATGCAGCAGGGGACTCTGCCTTGCAAAGCGCTGGTTTTTTGGATAAGCCCTCCACACTAAGCTGAGGGCAGACCCCAGATGGAGCTGACACCTACAGAACCAGCAGGTAAGCTGAAAATTCATGAAGTAAGAAAAAACAAGTGGGTTTCTTGCTGACCATAAAGCCTGACAGGGCTGGAAGGCAGCAGCCATCTCCCAGCAACAGTCAGCATGGCTGGAGCATCCCCAGAACCGTTAAAACCTTCTGTACTATATTAGACCTCAGGTGTCTGTTTATGCTCAAAAGTAGAATAAAGAACTGCAGTAAAATTAATAAAAATATAAAACTTTTTCTGCCAACTGTAATATTTAGAGGCCACTTCTGCACATGTTTATGTCAATAAACTTGGGCATGCTGAGCAGCATCAGGTGGGGATTGGGGGCTGGCTCCTTACACAGCTGCACAGTTGTGCTAATTCCTTTATGAAAGTGAGCAAGCCATTTACAGGCAACCCAAATGCACACAGACACAGCAAAAGCATGAAACTATAGAGGGCTTGATGAAATTAAACTCCCCAATGAATTTCAATTATATTCCTTCAACAGCTTAATAAATGGCAAGCTTAAACTACTGGAAAAAACAACATTATCTGACTGGTCATTGAAGTACATTTCTATGGTTTATGTAATTATAACCCCATGGCAAAGCTGCAGCATTTGAAGCATCGTTTAAAAAAAGGAAAGAAATTAAAAACAAACCAATTACTGCACACCACCCAAAGATTTCAGTACAAAGCTCTATGCTGGCAAATGCCCTGCAATAACCAGAGCAGGGAATAATTTGTGTCTGTTGTTGCCAGCGAAAAATGGGGCTCCAAATGCAGACACCTCGCCCTGCTGCCTCCTTCCCCAGCAACAATGCAGCATCATGCACCAGGACTTTCTCCAGCCTGTTTGCCATCCCTTCCTGACCCTCAGCAGTTCAGGACATGAACTGTCTGCAAACAGATTTTACAAATAGATCTTCACATCTCCCTGCAGCAAACAGGTGTAAATTATTGTCCTTAACTTTATCACTTTCATCTTCCCATGTAAAAACAGGTGTTAAACCTACTTCCAGAGACCAGGCTTCAGTCTAACCTTAAAAGTGGGCTGAGAGTACATCAGGGAGACAGAATGAGCTGATCTAATGCTGTATTAGATTTGGCTGAGATGGAGTTCATTTTCCCACAGCAGCCCTCACTCAGTGCTGTGTTTTGCCCTGGGAAGTGCAGAGGTGTTGATGAAACACCACCAGTGTTTTGGCTTCTGCTGAGCAGCACTGGCACAGCAGCAGCGCTGTCTCCTCAACAAGGGGCAAGATCCTGGGGTGACACAACCTGGCCAGCTGTCCCAAATGAACCAAAAGGATATTCTAGACCATAGAATTAGCTTAGATCTAAAAGCTAAGAAAAGGAGGAGGAAGGGGCATTCATTATTTAAGATGTTTGTCTTTCCAAGCTACCACCATGTGTGCCGAAGCCCTGCTTCCCCAGAAGGGGCCTTTTTGCTGATGCAAAGTAAGGAATAAAACTCATTTTACTCTTTGCCTGTGCACATGCAAGCTTTCACTTTAGTAAACTGCCTTATCTCAACCTAGGAGTTGTTTTCCATGTTATTTTCTCTCCCCTGTCCTGGGAAGCTGAGCAATGGAGCAGCTGGAAGGGTACTTTGTGTCAGCCAAGGTCAACCCACCACACTTGCTCAGCTTCAGCTTGCTCAGATTCAGCTTCAGCTTGCTCAGATTCAGCTTTCTGCTCTGTTTCCTGTGGGCATAAGCTGCTCCTACAGCACATGTGAGGATCAGACCATTTAACCTGTACACATCAGCTCCTCCCTGCACTTCACACACAAGTATTCTGGGATTTGCACATGGCTGTAATAAGAGGAAAGTCATCAATAACCTCTCCCTCCCTGATCCTCAAGGAATGTTTACCCAACTCTCAGATAAATGAGGCAAGACAGCATTGTCTTGTTCCCAGAACCATCCCCTCTCTATCAAGTGTTAGACACATTTGCTAAAAAACCAATTACAGCATGTTAAAACACTTCATTAAAAATAATCCTCACAATATCACAAAGGTAAAAGTAATTCAATGTTTTGGTTAAATCCTGAAAATAGAATTGAAGCTTGTGAGGTCAGTCTGTGCATAGCATGCTGTGCTTTATTTTTAGAGGATACTAATGGAGATTTGAATTGGCTTTTGATTGCACAGTTTATCCTGTAAATAACTCTCAAATTCATCTGGACACAGCTGAAGGTGAGTGTATAAAGCTTATTTTCATAGTTAAAAACTGGTAAGATGTATCATCAATATTTTGAATTTCAACAAAAAAGACAAAAGCAGAAAAATTCAAATTTTTTCCATCCTCCAGAGCCTGTCTCTTCTCCAGCTTTACAAATAACTCCTTTAGTAAATACCTGGATTCTTGCATGAGCATGGCAGAACAAATCCACTGCCTTTCACAAAATGTGGGTGAACTATTGATACGATTCAGAGCTCCCCCAAACTCTCAACTCTCTTAGGAAGACACATAGGATATTCATAGGAGCAAAACAGAAAAGCCAAAACCAAACCTAATTACTCATTTCTTGGTATTCAGATATTAGAAATGCTCTAGGGAAATAAAAACAAAACTTCATTTTTTCACCAATGGGCCACTGTGTAAGAAGGTGAAGTCCACTGCTCTGGACAGCTTTTATTAATTTCATTTTTACTGTTACAGTTTGATGCCAAAATACATTTTTCTCAAAGAAATATGTACTTGGATCACTAAAGCCAACATCATTCTTACCACTGAATTCAACAAAAGCAAGATTGAGGCCATGGTGCGGAGCATATCTATGTCCAGTTATTTTGAGAACATAAATTAAACACTGAAGCATCCATCTGGCATAGCAGATTGTTTGGTGTACTTCATCCCCTGCTAATTAATGATTAGCTCTACTAGGTAACAAGAGAGTTTCCCACCAGGTTTTCCAGTTTCAGAGGACAGGGAGGACAGGCTGCCTGACTGCAGACTTGAGCAGTAAGCGCTCATACTGATCTCAGTCCTTTGAAAATCCCATCAATGAAACTGGAATCACTGTAGCAGGCAGCAAATTCCTTGGTGAGACATATTTTGGAGAGTTGGTTTAATTTATGGGTGAAAAATTGTCTTGTGAAAGATTTGGAGCTGTCAAAACTCTTCTGATTTGAAAATGTGGAGAAAAACAAAAGAACCAACAATGGCAGGGAGCCATTCTGATATGTGAACTGTGGTCAGCCTGGCCTCTCAGCACTGGGCTACATTTAAGCTCATCTTGAGGTGCTGGTGCAGTGCAGCACTTGGAGAAGCAGAGCTGAAGGTTTTTTCCTGGCCCCTTTCCTGATCCCAGTTTTGTTACGGATGAACCTTCCTGCTCTTTTGTGGTGAGAAGTACTCAGGGATGCCACCTCTGCCAAGGAGGTAGGAAGAAAACTGAAAGCTCACAATTAGTTCTGAGTCCTCCCAAGACAAACAAACCATCCAACTTGCCCCAAAACTTATCCCATGCCCAGAGGGGCACTGGTGCCCTGCAGCAAACAAGTTCCTTCAGCCAGCCTTCCCCTTCAAGGCAGGAGGGCTCTACAACTGAGAAGGAGAGAGCAGACAGGAGAGCAAGAGACTCTTATACTCGCATGAAGAGAAAATATTCTTGGAGAAACATTAGAACAATATGAGGACAATCTCCTTAGAGTACAGGAGACTGCTGAACGAGAGCTCCAAATCACAACCATGCAGTGACTGCCAAGAACAGTATGATAGATGGTATTGCTGTTATCATCATCATCATCATCATCATCTGGGGGGGACAGACCCAGCCCTGGTGCATCAATCTCAGAGACCTCAGCACTGGGGTGGGACATGGGCACTAGCAGGTACATCCCTCTGTGAAGTTCCACGAGGACCAGGAGTACCCAGCACTGCTGGCAGCTCCAGTGCACTGCCCCAAATGCAAAGACAATAGGAAAACTGTAAAGCTGGAGAGACACCAACAGATTGATATTCATATTTAAAGGTATAGACATGTAGCTTCCAACAAACTAGAAGCTTCTGACTGTGGGCTACCTGTGCCCTTTACACCATTGCCCCTCCAGATCCCAGAAATGACTTGCTGTGGGAGACAGGATAATTCACTGAGGACAGAGGAAAGGAGAATGTTGTCCCAGCCCAGGTGGCATGGAAGGTAATAGTTCTGCTCTTCTGTCTCTTATTTTAACTAAATGATGTATTCAGCAAGGCATAGTTTTATTTGTAGTTTAGTTCTATTTGTCAAGTATCTGTGAGCTCTGGAACAGCCCTGTCCCTTCCCAGGCAAGGGCATTACACTAAAACACTACCTACCTAAAAAATCCCCTACCAGGCCCTGTGTTTTCAGAACTAAGTTTACAAAGAGACCAGACTTTCTGTAATATTATCAAAAATTCAACTGACACAAAAACCAAGTTGTGTTTTCTTCAAGCTGATCTCCCCTCAAAAGCCTACTAAGGGATTTCTGCCGACAGCTCTATAGATTAATCCACCTCTGTCCCTGCAGCAGGCAAATAAAGCCTTACACAAATCAGCAGAGCAAGATGCTGCACTCAGCAGATACCAGAACCTCACATGCTACAAAATACAGCATGGCCAAATGTAAAGGCAAGGAGGTTGCAGATTAAAGTTCCTTTTTGTTATGCCTTTTTATCTTACAAGGTACTCCTGAAATTAACTCCTAGCCCAGGATGTTTTTTATACCATTTCATTTTCAGATTGCAGCTCAGATTATTTTGAAGCATAAGTACCACAGGAAAATGAGTGCTGCCATTCACCTTTGCAAAACGGGGGGAAATTAATTTAAGGTCAATTAAAGCAGAGGTCTCTGTAGGTATTCATTTCCATCTCACAGAATTTATCAACAGTCATAGAATTCCTCAATTTCTAGCTGTGCCAGTAGCATAAAGAGAGAAATGCAGCAGCACTTAGACTGGCACACAAAGCAATTGAGCAAGGTCCACGCTACATTGACCCTGCCATCTGGACAGTGCAAAGGCATTTCCAGCATTATCCTGTATAATCATGTAAAATTGCATTCTGATTAGAGAGGCCAAAAATCCTGTGCTCCAGAGATCCAGCTGATAACAGCAATCAATCAATCTCCCTTTATGGATGCAAGATCACACATATCACACAGTGATGCCCACGTCACTGCTTCATAAACATGAACAAATTAGCACGTTTTCTTGCGTATTTTCCCATTCATTGGTCCTCTGGTGTGCCAGAAAAGGAGAAGTTAAGAAGCTGATCCTCTGTCCCCAGTGAAAAACACAAAGGACTTTGTTGGGGGCTGCTGTATGTGCAGGATTAGGCCTGAATGATTTGCCAAAGGCTTTACAACAAATTGGTTGCTGAGCTAAGAATAGAAGGTAGGAATCCTGGTTCCTGGTGCTGTAGTTGCTACACAACCCCTGCCTTCTCCCAAAGAGGGCACTCGGGCACACAACTAGACTTGGATGGAGCAAGAGGACACAGTGCCCTTGTGAAGCTTCACTCAGGAATCTTCCCCCAGCTAAAATGCAAGAGCCCTGTGCTGGAAACTATTAAACAGCTGTAGCTTCAGCATTACACACCAGCATTATCAGCTTCCTTCCTTATGCCAGGAATGCTGCAGGAATTCGCCTTCTGCAGACCAAAGAGAAAGAAGAATGAAAAAGATGATTGTGTGTCTGTGTATGTGTGAAAGAACAGGAGAGGGAAGATTAAAGGCTTTGTCATTACAAAGTTTAACCTTCTGAAAACAGATTTAGTAATGTGTCAAGACTGTGACTTCGTGTAAGTTTGATCATGGCATTGATCTTGCCCACAGTCCTACCACCTATATTCCAAGTTCCCAGCCTGCATTCCAGCTCCTTGCACAGTCTGTGCTCCAAGAAGCCTGCTCAGCTACAACATCAGTGCTTCAGCAGCAAAGGCTTTAGCCAGCTGAGCACTTCTATAAAAAACACCACATTTTGGGAAGGACCAAACACCTCCAAGGCCTGAGATATAAAAGATAAAGGACTCAAAATGAGATTCACTCAACAACAAAAATATATACAGCTATCTCCCACACACCCTGACATAACAAGGCTCTACAGGACTTGAGGGAGCCAGTAGAACAGTTATGATATGTTGAAACAAGCACAGGACAAAGAATGAGTGGCAACAGATTGAGGAACCATCAGTACAGACTCTTTCAAAAGGCAGCAAGCTACAGTCAGTGAAGGAACCAAAACTGTAATCTGAAAATGAGTAAATACAATCCCCTAAACCCCAAGGACTTAGTTTATTTAAGAACCAACTACTCAGACCAAGAAAACCAGGTTAATTTTGAAAGAAAACGACTAAGGGACATTATGGGGTTCTGAGAAAGCCACCAATGAACCAATTAACTGGAATATCAGATAATTCTCCTGAAGCCAGTCTCCCACAAAGACATGTCCCAATTCTGGATGCAAGCACTACATTCACTAGTTTGGTGCAATATACAACACTGATTTTCTATAATGCATTAAGGAGGAAACATGCTCCCAGCCAGCAATCTGCAGACTGGGGATGCTAGAAACATTTCAGGAGGAGGCTCCACATGGTCATGAACACATGGGTAAAAACACCAAAAGTAACATTACAGAGCTTGTTGCTTCAAACCTGTCAGTATGCAAGCCTGGAGTGAAGTTTACTACTGGTTTAATAGCAGTGTTAGACACAGTGAAGGTATGGAGGCCAAGGTGAAGAAGTTTTGACAGATTTCCTGGGAAGCTCCAGTGCCAGGGCACTCACTCTGTGGGGGAGCATGTTACCTTCACGGGAATCAACTCACACAATGTCAAAGTAATAATTTTGTGCTGAGGTAAATAAATGGCAGGGGAGGGAGGGGAAGGGAATCTTTTAGATTAAATCATAGGCAACCTTTCACCACAGCAGAAAATCAACAGTATGCCAAGGTTTCCAAGCAAATCACTGCTGACCTGTCCAAAGAAAAGCTGAATTATTTAATAATCTGTAATTCACTGGATTTCTGTAAAATAAGCTTCATTTTTGATGAGGCTACAAAAAGCAAAGGCTTTTGGATCTAGATGAGCAGACTGCAAGCAACATGGCATTTCTCAGCCTGGGAAAATCGGCAAGTGACAGGATTATTGATGGTTCTTTCCCCAGCATCACATTCCAGACTCATATGTGTGGTTTCTGCTACTTGAACTTTTATTTTACCAAGGCTCTCCCATTCCTTTGTTCTTCTGGATAACTGATGCTTACAGTGCTCTCATCTTTTTGCTGGGCAGCTCCAGCATGGCTTGAAGCCATTGTTTGTTGTGGAGTGGGAGTGTGAAGGTATATTTTCAGAAACCTCAAGCACACTGATGTCCAGTTTGCATGAACAGGGTTTTACAGAACCATTCCCTCTAATGTGAATATTTCAGCCTGGGCTCTAAGTCACCAACACAGAGAAAATTGTTAACTTTGCTATGCAGAGAAATGAGTTATGAGGGCATCCCAAGCAAATTTGTAACAAAATCATTGTTTTGAATATTTCCACTCTTGTATCTGTAGACAAGGCAAAGAAAGAAATACTTCTTGTGAGAGAAAGCTCTGGTCAAGCATAACTACCAAGCCAGACACATTTCAAAGCACACAGTAACATAAATCATTGCACAGCCATTGTGTTGCATTAAAGAACAGGTTAGCATTGTTTAATAGGAGGTTTTAGGATTTCCAATTCAATCCTATTCAATTCTATTTTTTCATTTGGCAATGCAAAATACAGTGAACTGGTACAACCTTGGAGTTTGGGCTGAATGCCATTTGTTGGCCCTATAGAAAATGAAGCCAATAAAACAGGACTGACTTGCAACCTGAACAATTGTTTTCAAAGAAAGATGGAAAACTGGAGAAGTGGGAAATATTCCCATGGAAAAGAGAAAGCCACACCCGTAAGCTTCAGGTATTTCCTTATTACAGAATTTACCTTGGGGACATGACATACCTACTCAGCATTTTTTTCACTTCTTGCTGCCAAAAGTAGGTGATGCATCTGAAGTATATGCAAAAGTTAGTAGTCTCTGTAGAGATCATCATTTTGTAACAACTTGATCTTTTCTGTTTATTAACAAAGGCTGGGTCTACATTTTTCAGTACAATATACGAAGTCCTATATAATTTGAGCTAGACTATTACTATAATTGACAAGAACAGGTTTGTCTTATATGCTTCAGAGATATCTCAGTCAGACAGCATCTTCTCAAAACATGAAAGATGACACTTCATCAGATATAGTTGTGCCAGGCAATAAATCTTGGAGCAGAAGGGTCCTTGTTTTAATTCTAGTTGTCACTGATCAAGAGATACAATTGTCTTTCCAAGACAGACATAGGAAAGATGAAAACAAACCAAAACAAAAATTAAAGAAAACCACAAAAACACTCAGGGTTTCATTTAAATCCCAATGTACTTGTTCTGGTCTGATAAAAACAGCTGACCCCACAGTCTGCACAATTCCTGAGATCAGGAGATACTATGCAACAGCTGCCTGCACTATTCAGAACAGCAAGGAGGCTGTTCCACATGGGCACATGCATCTGTTTTCTCCTCCCCTTGTAACAGACTCACCATTTCAGTCCTAGGCATGGAACAGGTTGGAGATCTGCCCACGTGGCTTGCATGTCTGTGCACTCCTGACCACACAAAGTGTCCCAGCAGGTTTGGTACTTTGCACCACTCAAGGATCTTTCATATCAATGTCTGCAAATGAAGCTGTGGCCTCTCTTCCTTCAGAAGAAATACTCCAAGGCTCCTTCAGTGCTGGCAGCTCTGAACTCACAAATAACCCTTTGGCTAAAAGGCCTACTGGGATCAGGACTCAAAGGGACCAGCTTGTTTCTCCTTCTTGTTCTTCTACAGCTCCCTGCATGGCTCTGGGTAAGTCACACTGTCCTCCTGTGCCTAAATTTTATGTTTGTCTAAGAGGGATAATCATTCTTCACTACTAAAGAGGGGCATTCTCAGGCTACACAAGTGATTGACAGGAACCCAGGTACTACAGAAAACACCATAAAAAAATAAAAAATCACCCCTCTGCCATAAATGCTTTATGAAAAACAAATTAACCTGCTTAAAAAGCAGGTTTCAGATTCAGTTCCCTAGTAGTTATCACAAAACCCCCACAACTTAACATAAACTCTATCTATCTAAAAATATCCCAACACAATTTGACAATGTCCTTTCTACCAGACATTTAAAAAAAACCTACAGGCACAATTACATATGACAAAGATAATGACAAAACAAGAGAAGAAAAAAAGGTAGGCAATATTGTTCCTTCTAGCTTAAAAAAAAATAAAATTATAGTGCACTCAGTTTGCTGGTTTAATAGGTGATGTGATGGGTCCTTAGTTCATCTTGGGATAATTTAAGAACAGAATGATTAGCAGTGTATGATGACAGTGATCACTAGCTGGTTCCTGGAGAGCTGGTAAGTTATTAAGCTAAACAATGGATTGCTATTATGAGCAAGTCAGTGCACTAACTGTAATTTCCTTGAAAGCTGAGTGGTGCATGATTATACTTGTCCACTCTGACTGCCTGCTGGCAGCTCCATATTCTGCTATTGTTCTGAACTGTAGAGTCTTCCCAGTGCCCAGGATACAGCCACAAAAAATGTATTCTTCATAGTCAGGCTTCATTGTGGCAGCTGTCGTCTGAAGGATAGTGGGAGAGAGACATTCTCTGTCCTGAAGCACAACTATTAGAGCTCTAAAAACATGTGGTTTTATTTGTCAGCAGGAACTACCTCCACTTTCTAGCTAAGGCAATTTCCATTTCAAGAGAACTCTGACTGTGGAATGACACATGTATACAGCTACAGACATATTGTACACATGCTCATACATGTGTACATTGGTGCATTTTTACTTTACTCCTGTCCTGAATGTTACCAGCTAGTCTGAGCAGGAGGCAGATTTTTTAAAGCCTTTAAGTGTCTCCTCCTCAAGCAACAACAGCAATTTGAGTCCGAGCCCTATGGGGTTCCAATGAGCATTGGGGTACCCAAGTGTGCATTAAAAATAAAGGGACTTAGGTGATTCTGAAAGTATTATCATGTATCTCTCATTTATTTGATATAAAGTGAACGTTAAGTAGGAAGAAAACCTGACAATGAAGAGATTTGACAAGTGCTTAAAAGGTAAGTCCTAATTAATTTTAGATTTTGTTTTATGTAATGCTCATTTAAGGAGCACATGAAATCCTTTCATTGTCCTTTTTGCTGTGCTGATCCTGCAAGGAATATATAACCAGGAGTATGTTTTAACAGTCCAAGAAAAAAGTACTAGTACTAGTCTATTTTGAATTCAGGAACTGTTCCTGTCGCTGAATTTTTTCAAACCCCAGTGAAAGGGAAAAACGATTACTGTGAAAACACAAAGTGAGAAAATGTAATATTCAAAGTGGGATACTAGTAACACATATCAAAAAAGCCTCCCTTATAGTTTTGAAGAAAGGTTAACACCATTGCTAGTCACACACCTTACACCTATATAAATAAGTAGTTTTTCTCCCTATGACAAGATCTGATCGTCTGACCATTCATTCTCCTGAGTAAAGAAAGGTTAACAAGTCAATTTCAAATCCAATTCTGAATTAACCAGCCCACAGCAACACTACTCCAACTGTGAGTCCATAAACAAACAAAATGAGGTAGCTTCAAAGAGCAGGGGTGTCAGGTGTCCTTTTCATCCAGATGCTGCCTTCTTTTGTGTTTTCTTTCTTCCTAGTTTTGATAGGTTTGTTAATGTCTGATGTTTGTTTTTTTTCCTCTGCTGAACTTGGAACACACACAAGAAGTTAACAGCAACTTCCAAAACATTGGAGATGGAAACTGTTGAATCAGGGACAAGAATTTCATCAACTGCTTTGCTGTGATGCTCTGAGTACACCCTAAATTATCCAGCCAATGGAGACTGCACCTAGAGATAGATCCATTAACTGTTCTATGCACTGTGGCCATCCACACATCTCTAAGAAAAGCACATGGTTATGGTTGTAGGAAATCTCAAAAAGAGATAAACAGCAACAACCTGCCATGGAAGGCTATCAAAAATGGATTAGCAGCCAATCATGCACCAGTTTAAAGCCTCAATGCTATACTATAAAAGAAGAAAAATAATTTCCAACATATGCTCATGTACATCTCAGAAGGACACAAATTTTACATGAAGCATATAACTTACACATGCACATATTACTTAGTATTTCTGACTTTGTTCCTCTTTTTTTTCCCCCTCCACCAGTAGTTAGGTTGTTATCACCTTTATAATGAGATATCCATTCAAAATACACTTCTTCACAAGATCATTAAAAGCCAACAGGCAACTATATTGTTTCAGAACTACTTCATATTTAAATCATTGCCTGAGATTACAATTCAACCACCATCTGAATGAACAAAGCCATTCAAATGGGTACAGGACACATTAATTTACATTTACATTAATCATTCTGGCCTGATTTCACACTCCTGTGCAAACAAGAAGTATTTCTGGCCTGTCACAGCATAAGAGCTACCAGGGGATAGCTCAGCAAGTCCATGCAAACCCTTGCCTTAGAAACTTACCCTTCCTCAGACATGAGGCTTTCCTTACATACAGACACAGAGCACTTGTCCTGGGATCAAACCTCAGCAGTCCCTGGAATACAGCACAGAAATTACCTGGGATGGGTAATGTGATAAGGCATAAAGCCAACAGCACTTCTGTATGTACAGGAATTATAAGAACCACTCAGAAATGCTTGGAGTAACTTGATCCCAATAGGAAGAGTACAGAGAAAACACTTCCCTACAGTGAGGCTCCATCACATGAGCACTCTTACAGTGGAATTTCAGAAACTGCACAATAATAAAGCACAACATTTACTGCAGGGCATGCACCACACAGTACTGCACATTAAAGTCAAACTAAGTCACATTTGGGCTTCATGTCATTCTAATACTTTCCCTTACTTAGGTCAAGGACGTGAATGAAACTTCTATGTAGAGGGTTTGGGTAGAAGTACCTTCATTAGTCTTGTGCATCTATCCAACATCATTACAAATTGAAATTAAGTTGTCTGCACCAGCACAGAAGTGAGTACAAGCCCTTTCCCAAGGCAACCTTTGCTCTTACCAAGCTATGGAATTTTTCAGCACCTAGTTTGTTTCAGCTAGTTTTTTACACTTTAAAGGCTATAAGCAGATTCACCTGAAATGCTCACAAAGCAGCACAAAGGACCAATGAACTGCTGCAGTAAAGTCTCTCATTCATACCAACAGTTCTCTCCATAACCAAGAGGTTGCACAGTTTTGCTTTGAAGTTTAAAAAACACTTTGTCGTGCTGAGATGAGACATTAAATCACACACTATAATGCTATGTGGAAAGCAATGCCAAATGGAGAAAAGCATTACAATGTCAACGAGGTCAACAACATGTTACCAGAGCAGAGAGCAAAGCTCCATGCATGGCTTTAAGCACGAGATCCCAATGGACAAAATCCTGAGCAAGCCGCTTGAGCAGCCTCTGCCTTGAGCTGGGGGTTGGGCTACTTGATCTTCAGAGATCCTTCTTGACCTCATCCATTCTGTGCAGATTTGCTATTTTCTAAGTTTGTGACAAAGTACCAGGTTTGGACTGAAAACTGCACAAAAAGCTTGGAGGTTCCACTGTTGCATTAACCATTAGTCTCACAGGAGGCTCCTGGGCAGTCCTGAGCCATCCACGCTCATTCACAGCTCTGGCCTTCATCACTTCCCTTCATCTTCCTCCCCATTAAATCATAAAGCCTGCTCTGGTCAAGCCAAATTCTTGTTTACTTTTCTTGTTTACACCAGCATCACACTGGTGTAGCAAGGTATTTTCTGGCAGTCATCAAAATATTGTTACACCGTATGCCAGGAATGCTGACAAGAAAACAATAATTGAAAAACAAAATCTGTGTTAAAAATGATGCTCTGTTCCTGAGGAATCCAGTCATTCTGCACATCTGTGCCTACCATTACCTTGTCTGCAATGCAGGTAACTACATCCATTTTATTTTCCATAATGAAGTATTGATTTTGTTTGCAAAAAAAAAATTGCTATAACCACTCTACACTGCCGACATTTTACCTGAAGAAAAATCTCTTAACGAACAATCTGTGTCAATTTGTGACCTTCCAGCTCACTTAATTCGTGAGATGGAACTATTGCAAAGCACATAGTCTTACCACTCACAGCAGAAAACCATTCACTAACTAGACTTACCTGCAGTAAGCTCAAGAGAGACTGAGCCACAAGTGTGTGGTTTCACACCTCGCTGGCTCAGCAGATGCAAACCAACTGCACACAATAAAACTCTGCTTGGTTTACAGAAATGCCAAATGGGTAATAACATGCAACTCACAACACATCATCTCAGTATATCATAAATTGCCTGAAATCTATCCCCACAGCAGTGAAAGGCCAATTCTAACATCATACTTTTGCAACCAAGTAGGTTGAATATGAGATGAAAATATGAGAAGAATATGAATATGAAAATTAAGAGCACAATTTTATTTTAACATTAGCTCATCTGATATAAAGATACCTGAAATCCAAAAATTTTTGCAGTGATAATATTATCTTAGGTATAAGTGAGATAATTTAAACAAAATTTATCAAAATATGTTTGCTGCTTCAAACCAAATTAAACAAGTCAGCTGAGGAGAAATCACTGACAAAGCCACTGTTACCAGTCCACTTATGCAATACACCAGATTTTGACAGCATATTATCTTCCACAAGATCTGTGAATATTTTCCTCATTTCAAATTATACAATTTAGTTCAAAATGATCACTAGTTAATTCCAGACTGAGAAACAAATTAGGAACAAATTAGGAAAAGGCAAGTAAACTTGGTTTTCTTCTTCCAGGCTGCAAATAAGATGTAGGTGTGGAAGGCTGAGACCTCCCAGCTTCAGTGTCTTGCCAAGCACAGTCTCAAGTCACCATTGGCTTAATTTATTTAGTACAGGTCATGTTACACTGCTTAGTTATAAACACAAAATAAGCTGAGATTTTTTTTTCCTAAACACTTAGCACATTCAATACTGTGTAGTAGTTTAAAAAGAGCAAATGAAAATGTTTGCTTTCCATGTTACAAATTCCGATTTCCACCCAAAAGCAGCTTGAAAAAGATCACAGCTGAAAGACTAATCACATGATAAGTCATCCATCATTTTCAAAAAAGCACAAAAATAAAGACTAAGTAAATCTATGTAAATGTATACAGTTGCTTAGATGCATGCAGAGTATATCCTTTTCAATATTAAGAGCTACCTTTTTTTCCTCCTGCCAAGACTACATTTATTTGCAAGTGAGTGCCTTAGAGGTTATCAAGGGAAAAGAGTCAATCTTTCTTTCGGAAAAGAAATAAAAGCTACAAATGTTAAGCAAGATTAACATGGACCATTTCAGTCAAGGTCTCAGACTTATCAAGTTCCACCAACTCACCCTGTAAAAACATGCATGGCATAAGAAAGGGCTGAATACTGATCTTTTAACCACAGAACTAGAATAAATATTCAGATATTGCTGAAACCAATTGCATATCATTACCCAGATTGTCTTCATGTAACACTCTTAAAAAGTCTGAACAGAAAAATCAGGAAGAGTCACACATACATTTTAAACTGTTCCACCCATGTCAAAACCTGTAATTTTTCCCCTCTCAGGTTCAGAAATTCCCCCTGTATCAACTTTTTAAATTCATCTATTTGAATACTTTGCATAAGACTTAAAGGTTGTGTTTCACTCCTAAACAGGCACACCTTGTGCCATCTCTAGTATCCTCTATAATAACACTAGAACTTCACAGGAAAACAAGATGAACTTCTCCTTTGCAGTTACATCTCAGTCAAACATACGTTCATACTCCTGAGAGGGTTTGGTTCCTACTTTATAAACAATTTTATTGAAAAAAATGGGGTCAAGGACAGCTTACCATCAATAACAGCCTACATCTCTCTACAATTAATGGCCAATAAGTAGCACAAATATCTTAAAAACATTTATTCCATCACATTACCAAACATTAACTGGATCACAAAATTTTGAAAAAATCACTTTGCCTTCCCAGGCATCCCCACAAAAATATAACTCAGAGGTCCCCAAAGGATTAATGAATGGTTTTCTGCCACCAAGCAAAATTGCCATTTCTCTCTCCCACATCCCAACTCTGTGCTAAACAGCAGCTCTGGTATCTGCTGGGAGATCTGGTATCTCTGGTATTATGCTGGGAGCTTCCTAAAGCAGGCTGCAGATCAGAAGTAGGCTTTTTATTTTAATCTCTAGTAAGCCACATTTAACAGACCAAAGTAAGGTTGTTCTAGTTGGTGAGAAAATTTAGGCATTCACTGCATTTCTTTGGATGTGAAAATAAAACATTAACAACCAGTACATAATGGTTTTTATATATCAAATCACAAAAATGAGATCAGATTCTCTGTTTCAATGGTCAGCACACTAAAAGTTTGTGTAGTATGTCTGGGACTAACAGGGGCTTGTATAGTCATGAAATTGGCTTAACCAATCTTCATTTCTTTTGTACCATAATACAACATTTTTGCCTGTTGTTCTCTTTCTTAACAAGTATATCTTATCTACACAAAACTAAGCTGAGCTGAGGGTGAGAAGAGATCGTTTTACTTGGAAATTATAACAGCAGCTTAGAGGCTTTGCTCTGCTGATTCTGAACTATAATGAATGGAGATATTTCCTCACATTCCTGTTGCATAATTCTTCCTTTACCAGCCTTCAGTTACCAGCAGATCAGAGCAGGAGTTTACTCTTGAGTTTGTAGTAAACAAAAAAACAAATCTGCACTGTTTCTGTTGAGAAAGAAAGTGTAGCCCTTGTCCAGATATATTAAAAGTCTGACATGCAGGATGACCAAGAAGTTATGTGTTGGATAAATGAGGTAGTGTGCTAAACTGAATTAAAAAAAAAAAATTATGGAAAGACATGTTTCTAGAGAATGACCAAAGAATTCAGCCACCAAACAGAGTCTAATTTAAGTTATAATTCAGTGGAGAGGTAGACTGTGGATTCAAACTAGTGTTAATGAACAGTTCAGCAGCTATTTCTAGATGACAAATGCACAGTATTCATACTTTCCTGTATAACAGACCTGCACTGGCTCTACTGCTGAGGCATACCAGTACCAGCTTGCAGGAAGAGTCATCTAACTGATAAAAGCCACATTTTTAATTTAATTTAAATACTGACTTTCACCTCAAAGTAATAAAAAAAATATTCATCTGAGGGGATCTTTAATGAGTTACATGGCAAAAGACGAATACTTTTTCCTTTTTTCTATTTCTCAGCTCAACATGAGTGGGCACCATTGATGTTTCTTTTACATAACTGATGTTGTACCTTATTCAGAGGTGATGCATCTCATCTATGTGACAACTTTCCCAATGAACTGAAGCATGAGAAATAAGGATAAACAACTATCCCACTAAAAACTACAGGCAAGTATTTATTTATTTATAAGTACAATATTTAAATCAACATTTCTCCAGCACATAGTGCTGCCCAGCATTACACTCTGGGTTTGATCTACTACTTCCATTCCACCTTTTGAATCTCATTCAATATCAAAGCATTCCTGTTAGTTTCTGGCTTGGCATCAGCCTCAGCCTGATGGGACCACATGGTAGTTCTGTATGACAGAACTGCCAGGCAAAGAAAGAGAAAATTGGGCAGTGCCCCACTGGTAAGCCACGTGCCAGAAGCAGAAAATAAAGGGAAAAAATAACATTTGTAGATAAACAGTGAGAGACCATCGGGAAGGAAACCTGTTCCTTTCAAGGTTTAACACGTTAAGACACTGCAGAACACACTCACAGCCCAGCAGCAGCTGAAACACCCAGCAGCCTTGAATGCAGACTGATGACATCCTCAATTAAAGAGCTCATATGCTTCCTTAGCCCAAACAAGTAAATTCTGTTCTCTCCACCTACTCAGTTAGCTGATTCTCACTAGCTCTACTCATCCTGAACATCCACCAGCAAGTTCAGCACCATAAATGCCCACAGTGACACAAACAGGGCAGCAGAGTGCTCTGGGGAAGGGCAGGCAGGCGGGTTTGGCCATGAGGCTTCCCATCGCTCCAGCCTCCTGCAGTGTCTGGACATCAGCACTCACTCCTTCTGGAACAGATGGTCACCAAATGAGACCAAAAAAGAAGCTCCCTCAGATATCACACACATATACACACCCAGAAAACAAAATAAAATATTCAAGGCACTTGGGAGTCTTTGCCACAACAAAAGAAAACATGAGCAACATGCTTTAGATGAGTAGATACGATCTTGTAACTGGCAAAAGCCTTTACTCAGTGGTCTTCCCAGGATGCACAGGATGGCAGAAGCCAGGAGAGACAAAAAGAAAAAGGTTTTAATGACAGGAGTAACTTGCCTTTGCCAGATAATCATCCAGTGTTGCAGGCCGATCTGTTTCTCATATAAGGGCATAAACAACATGTGTTTGTCTGAGTTCATACCAAAGGAAACAGACTGCTGATCTCAATGTCCTCAAATGATGCATGGATACATTTTAAGCACTTGTTTGTCCTATTATATTCTGGTGTCCAAAATAGACCATTTATTACAGTATCTCCAATTTCAGGACACATATACAGTAAACAAGTGATCAGGCAATGAGAAACACTTGTATTAATAGCAACAGCACACTGTTCATAAGTAGAGGTGTCAATTATTACTAAGCAAAACGGACAGATTACCAAAAATACCACCACAAACTTCAAGACAACAAACCTAGCTTTATTTTTTCGCTCAAAACTCAAAGAAAACCCAACTTACTCTGTACATTTTATCACCATTCGCTTCTGGCTACGTTTTTATTGGAATGAATATTTTTAAGGACCCCTCCACACTAATACCTTCTGCCTGCAAGCTTCCTGTTGTAGTGTGTGACAAGCAGAAAGTCCCAGCACCAACAGACATAAACTGGAGCATCTTGAAAAAGAACCCAGAGTGACAGATGATTTTGGAATGGCTGCCTTAAACATTTCAGGTGACCAAGGTCTCATCCTTTACACATGCAGAACTTTTTCCTTCTCTTCAGCATTCAGAAATAATGACCATCTCAGATTAAAGAGTATCAAAAACCCTCAGAGATTTTAAAATTTGTGATGCTAGACACACATGACCTACAATTACTTTAACCACCCAGCCCTGTGAGCAAACTAACTGCTCAACTTTATTCTCGTTATAATTTAATAGCTTTACAATTTAAATAATACCTTTCTCCCTCAACCACTTCACTGCTTACCATCAAATCTTTATATTAGGTACTGAAATAAACAGGAAAGATTACTTGTTAGCATTAACTCCAGATGTTCAGGGGTCTACTAAAGCATTACCCAGAAATCAGGCTAACTACATTACATAAATCCAGTGCTTGCAAGAACCCTGACCCCACTTTATTCTCCTGGAATCTCCATATATTTTTATATACTCTCAAAAGACAAGGGTAGGCTCACCTTCCTACTATTGCACTGGTGGCTCAATGCATGCATTCTCCCAAACTGTCCTCCATTCAGATTTAACTCCTGTGCACTAAAAGGAATCATTGAACATGCTGAGTTGGAAGGATCATTGAGTCCAACTTCAGGCCCAGCACAGCACCATCCTCAAGAGTCACACCATGTGCCCAAGTGTTGGCCAAATGCTCCTTGAGCTCTGCCAGCCTTGGTGCTGTGACCACTGCCCTGGGGAGCCTGTTCCAGTGCCAGCCACTCTCTGGGGGAAGAACCTTTTCCTAAACTCCAACCAAACCCTGCCCCAGCTTCAGCCATTCCCTCAGGTCGTGTCCCTGCTCACACAGAGCACAGATTAGTGCCTGCCCCTCCTCTTCCTCTCATCAGGGAGTTTCAGACTGCAAGGAATCTCCCCTCAGTCTCCTCTCCCCCAGCTGACCACACCAAGTGCCCTGAGCAGCTCCTCACAGGGCTTCCCCTCAAGGCCCTTCAGTGGCCTCATGGCCTCCTTTGGCCACTCTCCAATAGTTCAATATCTTCCTTACACTGTGGTGCCCCAATCTGCACAAAGCACTGGAGGTGAGGCTGCCCCAGAGCAGAGCAGGACAATTCCCTCCCTGGGACTGGCAGTGCTGAGCCTGGTGCCCCCAGGACAGGGATGTCCCTCCTGGCTCCAGGGCACTGTGGATCATCAGATCCTGCTGGCCACCAGCCAGGACCCCCAGGGCCCTTTTTGTGCTGCTGCTTTCCAGCATCTCCTTCCCCAGCCTGCACATCCAGGGCTGCCCCATCCCAGGTGCAGAATCCAGTACTTCTCCTTGTTGGATGCAGTTAAAAAATATTTTGCAATTAGAAAAAAAAAATAAAAAAATATCAAGACAGGAATGTAGCAAAACAGTATTTGTATCAAGTCCTGGAGCAGGTTACTTGTGGCACCTCTCCCAGTAGCATGAGACAGTTTAACCAAGAAAGCAGAGACACTTGGTTTTGGAGTGAGGCAAGTTGCTCATTTTGCAGCACTCAGGGAGATGAAGGCAGGAGTTTTCAGATGATCACAGTCCTCTGCACCAGAGAATTATCATTGACAGAGGCACATACAAAAGAAGAATAATACAATGGTGAAGCCACACACAGCTGTTATATTTACATGCATAAACACATTGCACAGCCTCTGAACAGGTGAGAATCCTTGGCACCAAGGAACATTCAAGTCAGACACAGAGACACAATATGCTGAGCTGCGAGGGACTCACAAGGTAATCCAGTCCAACTCTTAGGTGAATGGCTAGTACAAGGACTGAATCCCCAACCCTGGTGCTATTAGCACCATGCCCTAACCAACACAATCAATAATATAAACACCAGAATGGTGATGACAGCAACAGCAACATTAGACACATGCAAATCTTCAGCATGCAACTAAAAAAGACATGGATCACTCCTCCACTGGGGTGCCTGGCAGGGCCTGCTGGAATCAGAAGGCCTGCACTGACAAAAGCAGAACACCAAGGGCACAGTCCTGCTTAACACTTCCACTATTATTTATTCCTAGACAACCTCTCTTAATGCAACTTTGCATAAAATACCTCATGCCTAACTTAAAGTTACGGTTAATTTTTCTTTCAGCTCAGTTCAGCCCACTATTTTATTCACTAGTGGTCTCACCTCTTCACCATGCTAGCTGCTGTCTTGCTTCTGGCCATCAGAATAGTATCAAAACTGCTGTTCTCTGTACAAGAAAATATTGCTATTGTAACAGAAGCTAAATTAAAACACTTGTGTCATGAACAAGGGCAAGAGTGTGAGAGAGTGGCAAAAAGCCAAATAAAAAGGGAGATCTGTTACTTTTCCTTCCCAAGAGGATTAAGAAAAATGTGCAAGATTTTAAAAAAACTGTTTCAGCCCTTTTCCCTGATGTATGACAACATGAAAGAGACCCTCCAAATCACTTCTCACAGGAGGCTATGTAAAAACCCTAGTTTCTTGCATGACTAACTTAAGAACACTGATGATGTCATTGTCACCCCTTTGGATCACATCTGTCCTACAAATCATTATTTCTTACTGGCAGCCTTGCAGCACCAGTAAAACTCTGTTTAAAGTCTCACCAGGAAAAATGTAGGTGATGTAGTAACTGGTATCTTTGCTATCTCATCAGCAAAGATTAGCAGGGATTACCTCCCTTTCATTCCCCTGAGGGGTTCTTTGATGGGGTGTGTGGGAGAGGAGATTTGTCTCGCACCCCTATAAAAAGCTGTTGACTTTTGGGCATATTAATCTTTTAAAGAAGGAGGAAAGACAAACAGTAGAGTCATAAATTTATAGAGTTACATCTCCCAGCAATCCTCTTCTTTCCTATACACATGATCATCAGAGAAGATCTGTGGGGCAGGGACCTTGTTTGCTGCAGGGCATGCAAAAGCACACAGGAGAAAGCGTTTCTGTGCTGTCAGTTGTCTCAAGAATGACACAAACAAGCTTCCCTTGCATCATTACTGTCTGCAAAAATAACAAAATGAACAAAAGGGAAATAAAGAGAAGTTTCCCATGCCAACAAATTGTTCCACAAACATCTGTTGTTCCTGATCAGTGAGATTCCATGGAAGGTAGGAAAAGATTGATACTCAGGGTGTTTATATGAAAAGACAACACAGCAACCAGAGACAATACAAAACTGTCAGGTGCTGCACCCAAATGCCAGACAAGGTATCAAACCCCAAAGGGGTTATCTTACTGCCATGACCCTTTCACAGCTCTCTAACATTGAAAATGTGAAATGTAATGTCAAACAAAAAGACAACAGGACCATTCCTGAAGTTTAAAAAATAAAAAAATAATAAATAATAATCCCAAATAAACAGAAAAAAGCCCCATGAAACTCCAGTCTATGCATTAAGAGTGACAGATTAAAGACTTCATTGTTGACAGTAAGAGTGACATTTTAAGCATGGGAGAGGAAGCAAAAAGACCTTCAAAAAAATCAGCAGCAACTTTCAATTACAATGAAACAACACATAAAAATAGAAGCTTAAGACTGAGGACCCTTTAATGCCCTGTGGAGTATTCAGGGACAGCAGTAAACAAGGTGCTGATATACTTTACACTGCAAACAATGTTAGTGGCAAGCCAAATGGGATGAGCCCCAAATCAGAATGAAATTTCAAGGCATGAAGTTTAAGATAAAGGACTGTAATCAAATTACACCACAAATGGGTCCATTCATCTGTAAGCATTTTAACAGAGAGCATTGAATTACAGTTTGAAATAAAACAAATTAATTTGTTTTCTATTTCTTACATATCTATTCATTATTTTCCTACTCCCAAAGAAAATTTCCCACCTTAATATAAGAATGAATGTGGGGAGAAAACTGAAATACTAATTATCAGGCAGGAAAAACAAGAAGAGTTTGAATTGTGTTATTTACATTCCCATTCCTCTTTCTGAATAGCGTGAAGTCAACAAACTAAGTGAAGACAGAAGAATCTGCAATTGCAATTCAAGTTGTTTTGTGCAAAAGGCCTAGCACCTTACATACATCCAATAAACTGGCCACAGTATTTTCTACCCTCCCCCTAAATAAAAAAAAATAGAAATAATAATAATAATAATTTTCACAGTGCCTTCAGCGCCTTCCACTACGTTTTTCTTTTTCCCCGAAAGCTATCACAATCCAAATTACTTAATACCACAATGTTTTAAGTGCAAGGCACGCATTGCCCCTCGTCCTCCCCCAATCTGGCAGCACTGGAAAAAGCACCTTTTAAACAAACCCGCGTGTGGAGGACCCGCTCTTTTTGTAAGTGCTGCAAGGAACAACAATCCGGGGAGGGGGAGAAAAAAACAAAAAAAACAACAAAAAGCAGAGAGAGCGAGAGAGGGGAAAAAAACAAACCCCAGCACTCCTCCTCCTCCTCCTCGGGCTGCTGTTGTTGCCTTTGTTGTCCGAGCCGCAGCCGGCCCGGCCGGGCCCCCCGGCCCCCACCTGTTCTCATTCATCCGGCCCGGGCGGGCAGCGGGACGCAGGAGCCGCTCCGGGGGCTGCCCTAAAGCTGGACGGGGACACCCTGAACTCCAGCGCTGATCCTCACCTCCATCCCCCCGCTCTTGGGATGGCGGGGTGTGCGTTGGGAAGACGCAGGTGGTCCCTTCACCCCCCCCCCCAAAAAAAACAACCTCTGGGAGCATCCCCCCCTCAGGCAGCAGCCTGACTTCTGGCAAGGAAGGTGCCAGCACCCACCCCAGCACCCTGCCCCTTTGCAGGAAGGAGGGTGACCCCCCTCCCAACCCCCTTGCAAAGAGGGGTGTCCCCCATCCCAGGACCCTGCTTCATTTTTTTTATTCCCCCCCCAAAGAGGAGAGCACCCATCAGGCCACCCCCTTTCCAAGGAGGTTGCCCTGGTCACTCGCAAGGCAGATGCCCCCCACCCCAGCCCCTCTGAGAGAAGGGGGGTGCCCTGCCAGCTCCCAGCCCCCTAAAACAAGGAGGATACGCCCCCCACACTCTGTCCCCTCCAAAGGACACCCCCAACCTCACCCCAGCGCTGCCCCATCCCCAGCACCTACCTCGTCTTAGAGGACAGGAAAGCAAGTTTGATTAATCCATAGGTAAACAACTGGATGCTCTCCTTGGCTATGCTGGCCACTCTGAGCCTGTGCTCTAGGATGTGCAGTTCCATCTTTTCCTCTTTCTCATTTGTAGTTCATCTATCCCTGGGGTTTATGTTGTGTTTTTGAATGGGGAGGGGGAGGGGGGGCTGTTATTGTCGGTGCCTTTTTTTTTTTTTTTTTTTTTTTTTCCTCCCCCCTCCTCCTTTCCCTCCCCGGTTTTGTCAGTCCCTTCCCGGCTCCGGAGGCGGGAACAGAGGATGAGGGAGCAGAGGGTGCAAAAGTTGGAGCGGCGGGGGAGGCCGGCGGGGCGCGGAGCGGAGCAGCGGAGCCCGGAGAGTGCCGAGCAGCTGGTGCTCGCTGGAACAAACAACTTGCCACTCAAGCCCGGGCCGGCGCGCATGCGCCGCGCCGCGCTGCATGCTGGGCCTTGGAGTCCGCGCCACAGCCGCCGCCGGGGCCTCCCCGTCCCTGAGGGCGCCCGCCCGGCCCCACACCCCGCCCGCCCTCAGGCGCGGTTTCCACCCGTCACTCAAAAAATAATAATAAAAAAAAATAAAATAAAATCTATATATATAAAAGCATTAAAACGGGAATGGACGCTGGTAAGCACCCAGCCGGTTGGGGTGTTGTTTTGGGTAGTTTCATTTTCTTTCAGCACCTATCGGCTTGCTGGAAAATCTTTCCCAAGCTAAAAGCCAGCAGGAAAGAGGATTTTAGAAGTTTTCTTCAATAGCGGGGAAATACGCAAATCTTACCTTGTTGGTTCTTTCATGTGGCAGATGAAATGCGCCACATTCTTTGTGCCTCATTCATCTGCCACACGTGACAGAAAAATGGACAAATCCTTGTCTATTTCTGTGTGCAGCAAAAATAATGTGGAAAAAAAACATTGCGTGCAAGTGTTAGAGGGGTAAAATCACAGCTGTCAAGAGCATAAAACCGGCCCTGTGTGTGTTGTAGGGCTGGAAGGGTGAATGGCCTGTTTGTCCCCATTCCTGCCCCACTCCTCAGCACAAGGAGGCTGAATGGAGGTGGGAAGGGATGGCCTCCAAACAGCACACCAGAAAAGGGACTGCTCCAGCAGGTTTTTTTCATAAAACATAAAACAGTTTCATTCGTAAAACAGGACTTAGGCAATAAGACTGATTCAGGTGCTGTGCAGGGATTCCTCTGACTTCAGATCACACTGATTCTGTTGTGAGCACACCAGCAGCACTTATCACTATGGCCCTTTCCACCAAAAGATTTCAAATAATCCTTTCTGTTCTACACAGGGAAACTGAGTTGTGGGATGTGTCCAAGGGCCCAAGATGAGAGTTCAGCCAGCCAAGCCCCACTCCAAGTGACTCATCTCCCCTGCAAAGCAAGAAGAGCCTCTGCAGTTGTAAGTTGAGCTTTTCAAGGTCTGTCTTGTTACAGAAGTCTCTTGTCTGGAGACAAACTTCCAAAAGTAGGATTTCCAAGCCCTTTCTGTTCTGTAAATTCCCATGGGATAGCTGTGTTTTTCCTCTAGACATGTCTGTTCTTACTCTGTGGCCATACACCTGAAAAACTGTCTTGATTTTCTTATATCCAAAAAGAAAAAACTTGACATTAGAGGCATTCATATTGATAGTTTGTCAAAATCATTTAGAGGAAATGCAACCAACATGAAGTATCAAATCTCTACTTTATTTGTAAAAAGCCTTAAAAAAACTAGTTTTCCTTCATGGACTCACAGTTCAGATGACTCTAGGCATTGCATTTTAGGAAGCTGAAGAGGGTTTTTAATCTGTTTCCACTGCCAGTTGAAGGTCTTGGACTTAAAAGCTTTGAATGTGTCTGTGCCCAGCTACAAAAAATACCTGCACCTGCATCTACAAATCACAGAGATACCTGTGTTCCCCTGGGACAATGCAGACCACAGAGTCCAGAAGGAAGCAGGCAGGGACAAAATATACACACACTTTCTTGGTTGCTTGGATCTTCCAGAGGAAATCTGACAAATGTAGCCTGAAAAATTTCTAGAAAATGCTGCAAAACTTTCCACTTTTAAGGATTTTTTCCATCATAATCAGGACTCCACTCACAACATCAACTCTTCCCCTTCCCACTTAGAGAAAAATATGTTGCCCCCCAGCAGAGCTTTCTCAGCCCAGAGAATCCAGACACTCCAGGAAGGCCACCAGGGATTATGCTATTACAGACTAATTACCACAGAAAATGCTTACATGAAACAATAAGAAAGTTAGAACAGACCCAAAGGTAAAATCAGTGGGAACCTTTTGAACAAGCAACTCATCAGAGACTTTGTTCTGCCTGCAGGGAAGGAGAAAAGGAGGCCCTGAGTTAGTCATCTCTATTTACTAAAAAAAAAAAAAAGAAAAATCAAGCCAACAAGCAAAAAAAATCCCACCCCCCAGCCCACAAAATACAAAAATACTTCTTCATTTTGTGAGTTTACATTTGGTGCTCTCCAAAATTGCAATGCCTTTTCTGGGCCCGTTCAGCTGCTACAGTTTTCTAAGTCTTCCAAAGAAGGCCTGAAGGCCTTTGAGCTAGAAATACTGACCTCATGGCTACTGTGAACCTTCACACAGTTAACTGTAGGAAGCATTAGGAAAATATAAAGCCCTACAAACACTCAATAAAATTTTCTACACATGAAAAATATGTCTAGCTCAGCACAGGCAAATTTTTCAAGAGCAGGCAACCTGGCAATTAGCCAAAATACTAATAAGGGCCCCCTCCTCCAGCTGACATTAGTATTCAAATCTCTCTCTCCCTTGTTGCCAGGTACATCTGGGAGATTCTACACAGGGAGCAGCCTAGAATGTGTTGTTAGTATACTATAATATATTATATATATATATATATATATATAAATAACATACATTAGTAAATATATATTATAGTAAACATACTATAATATTTTTTGATTACTGCAATTTCAAGATTTCCATATTTTTTCAGCTTGGGGAGACTCAGTTGGGCTCTGTTGCCCAGCCACAGAGCAAGGACCTGTTGTGCAAGATGATGTAACTGCCCATTTTTACTAAAACCAAAACTCGTTCCCTGCCCACGCAGCTTGCAGTGTCAGTTACCACAGCACATGCTGGGCAGGCAGAACACAGGAATGGGAGCTTGGACAAGAACACAGGCAGAGGAGATAGCAGCAAAACAAATCTCACCAGGCTCTTTGAGTCATCTCCTGCCTGGATGGCGAGCAGAGCCATCAGAAGTAGATGAGATCTCTGGGTGCTCTGGGTCAGATACCACCCATACTAAGCAGAATTTGGGGGTTGAAGCCTTGAGGTCAGAGGTGGTGGGGCTTTCCCAGTAAAAAAAAAAACAACTGTACTTGGACCAACAGGGACTCCTGCTTACCCTGGAGCCCTGCTTATCAGCAATGAGGCCCTAAGAAGGAATGGATTATTTTATGAAGAAATTCAATTCAAGGAGATGCTCTGCATTTTTGCCTTGAGCATTTCTCTCAGAGGCAACCAAGATACAATTCACCAGCAGTTCTCTGGGAAACTCTGCTCTTCTAAGTCTGACTTTTTGTCTGAGAGTAAAATCTCTCATAAAGTACACTGAAGTTCACCATCCAAGTGTCTGCATGCAATTTGCATCAAAACCACACTGAAACACTCAACAGCAATCAGCTTTGGTAAATAGAAATTGAAAATATGAAATAGAAATAGTAGTAGAAATAGTAGTAGAAATAGTTAAGGTAAAAGGAATGTAATTATGCACTGTGACGAGCAGTTCATGAAGATCAGCACTGCACACAGAAGAAAAATAAAGGAGAATTTCTAATCATACAAGTCATCATGTTTTATGCTGTTACTACAAACTTCAGCAAATATTTCAGTGTTATTTTATTTAGATGGTGGAAATTTGTTCTTAAATAATTTTTAGTTTTTTCTGATATAATGAAAAAGCCCAAAATTACCTTATTTAGTTCTCAAAGATTAAGGTATGGCAGCCTTTTCCAGATGGAATTTAACATGCAGTATCTAAGTTTTTGGCAATTTAACCTCATTTTTAAAAATGAATATAATTTAGATTAAATTTCATTATTTGTATGACATTGCACTGCAGCAAATCTAACATTGTTGTTGGTAGAATTATGCTCTTCTTTCAAAAAGATCTGAAGTTCAGCAGCATCTTGACCTCTGAGTAGAGCTTGTAACAGCTGCTAAGACCTAAAATAGTTGATAATAAAAGCCTAATGTGAATGATGTAATGGCAATACCCTGGATAAATATGCCCATGGCAAGATGAACCCAGTGTCACAGTTGTTTGTATTAGCATTTGCTTTTCCTCAGTAGATGGAACATATTAAGTTCTTAGCACATCTGTAGCTCTGGTGTGAAACCAGGGTCAGTGTGCATTTCTAGGGTGCCTTTCAGACCCAGGACATAAAGGACACAGCAATCTGTTCCAGCTCCTAAGCTGTACTTCTGAGTGCAGACTCTTTTTAAGGGTTTGAGAACTTGAGGTACCTTCAGGTCAGATTTTGACCAAAAGGGGAGCCACAACATTTCTCAGCAGTCTCAACCAGTTTGCTCTGAGATGGAAGTTACTAAGTAACTATAATTATCTGGGAACTCCTTGCTTAAGTTAAACAGGCCTTTTTGACCCAGGGACGGTAATGCTTCTTTAGACAAACAGGTAAACAAAGGCACAGAATGGCAGGCAATGATCCGAGGCCACACCATAAGTTATTATAATTTTGGAAGTGCAATTCATAGGCCACTGCTTGATCATGAGACCACCACAAGTTTGTCTGAGGAAGACAGACAGGATGGGTTTACCAGCTGCTTATACTTCAGTGACAGTTAATCTCTTAAGGAAAAAAAATCAGTTCTTTAAGAATAATCACATGTAATATATTAAAATGAAAATAAAAATCAAAAAAAAGGGTGTGTGGGGGGGAAACCTTCCCAAATGACAGTTTCTGAACTTGCTTTTGGAAAATTACTCATTTATTTAATTAAAAAGAGCGATTTATCAGACTAATTTCCTTCTAGCAACCAGAGACCTTTCAAAACTTGATTGCAGTTAATATGCCAGTGTTTCAAAGCATTTTATTCAACTATCAAGTAAGATAATGAAGACTTGAATTTACTGTTGAGGTACAAAGTGAGCTGAGCAGGTGAGACACTTCATGCTCCCAGGGTAGCAGGGGTGTGGAAGAGACTGTGCTGTGCATCAGCTCCTCAGGGAGTCCAAGTCCTGCAGGAGAGCTGAGGGGGGCCACAGCAGTCAAAGAATATGCAGAGGCAGCTCCACTTGTGCCCAAAGCCACATTACCCCTAACCTGAACAGCAGCAGAGAGCTCCATTAAGCATCCACACACCAGCTTGCAAATGGAGATTGTCCAACTAAACAGCTTGGTCAGGGAGGACAAAATGTCACAACTCCCCCACCTATGTTCTGTGCTTTGGTGATGCCTCATAGCTACTGCCCTAGAAGAACAGAAAACAATGGGACTCCCAGAACTGGCCTGGGGAAAGGAAGCTTTGACACTTGTAAATCCCGTCGTGTAGCCTCTGGGTAGAAGGGATGAAATTGCATGTACCTGTCTGTGTAGCTGGACATAACAGCTCCCAGATGCAGGGCTCACCAAGCCCAAAGTACCTTGCCAAAACTCATATACCATAAAGTGGCAGGTTTGTATTGTCCCCCTCTAAAGTAAGCAATATTTAGTCAACTTTAGCCTGTGAGAAGCCAAGCATAAATATTCGGTCTTGGTGTTTTTATTCAATTTCTCCTTCTCTTAACTAATGTCTGGCAAAGCTTGTCCCTATCCTTGGAGGTTACTTGGGTACAGCCACTTCTATGAAACCCTCATTTTCATTTAGCACCTAGATGCATTAAGAAGTTGAACCTTGACTTTGTTTGAAACATTCAGGTCTAGAAGGTAAAATGATTAGTAACAGAAGGAGGAAAAGTAATGTGTGTGTTGCTGAACTAAAACATCACATGAGATAGAAGCTGGTAGTTTCCTAGCCAAGGTGCTGATCCTGCTGGTTTGTTGATCAGGTGAGCTACTCACACCTGTTTGCTGCAATAAGCATTATTGAAATAGAGCCAGTCCAGCTCATTATCTCTAAACAATTCCAGACAAAATTACTAAGGTCATGTCCACTTAATGAATGCTGACAATCGTTGTTGATACAAAACTGAGAAAGCATGGCTCAGGATGTGGTAAAGACATCTTCACAGGTACTGGGAGGTGTTAAATATGACCTCATCTTCTCTTTTACTTCTGATACTGAAATAAGCAGTTAAAGAAAATACTCCCTCCCCCCCACCAGCCCCAGACTGCCAGCCTCCTGAAGATCAACACATCTGCAAACACATTCTGCAAACCTCAGGGAAGAAAGCCAGATTGCAGCCTGCCTTATCTCTTCTGACTGGCTGAATGTATTTCAGGCCTCAAGCATCACATGACTGTACATAACATGTGAATACAATAACTAACATGGCTTTTATAACAGATCAGCAGGGATCAGCAGTGTTGAACAAACACCCTTATTTGCAAAAGCACCTTCCCAGCCCATGAAGCAGGTGACCTTGTCTCCCAAGGGTTACAGTGCAGAGTTAATGATCCACAAATTAAGGATTTGGAATTTATCCACAGCTCCCCTCTTAACTGAACCATTTTGCACCAAATCAAATAAACACTGTCACTGCTCTATAGAAACTCAGTGCTGTAAGAGAGGCCAGAGTTCACAAGGCAGTGGACAGTGCATTTTTGCAAGAAGGCATCTGCTGGTGGGGACAAGATTTCATGAGAAAGCACAGATCAGTATCTTGCTCAATGTGCTTTGTTATACCTCCCACTGAGGAACACAGCACATATCACACCATCCACAGTGAGATGCGGCTCCACAGTGGCCTGGGGACTCCTAAAGACCAGCCCAGTCTATAAACCATTAGTATTTTCCAGAAACAGGTTTATACACACTGGAAAGATCTGATTGTACAGGACAGAATCCTTTATGCTCTGCTGGATCATGGGATTCACAAGATTTATTTCCACATTAAATGCCATATGGAAAAATCCCTTTGCCTCTTGTATTCTCAAGAAACTACACCCTATACCTCAATAGTGAGAAGGCCTTATTTACCCATATATTTATAGAGTAACATTATGTGCACAAAAGGCAGTACACTTCTAACCAGACTATGCTTCTTTTACAACTGGTGTAGCTAAGTTGAGCTCACAGGGTCTTGTCATTGCCACTTGAACACCCCCTGAATCTGTTGGTCAGTATAACCTCTGGGTAAATCCTGTGGACTTTTGACTTTGTGGGCCTGGAACACCATGCTCTTTCCTCGCTAGGGAGTTTTTGGCTGTGGCAGTGCATTCACTGCTGTTGAAGCTGGCTTTAGAAGTTGCAGTCTGCCCTAAGAGACTAATTCCTACACATTTGCTGTGCTAGTCAAAGCTTTTGTCTGGCCAACGGACTGACAAAGAGCTCCTGTGGTGGAAGTTCAACAGAAAGGAGGAAATGGAATATTTTAAATCCACTCTATAGCCTGCCCTCTTTAAGAGAAGCTGAGTCAAGCAGGCAGGAATCACTTGGACAAAGTAGGGCCTGTTGGTAATTTGTCTGTAGAAGACAGCAAGCCTGAGCCAGCATGTCCAGGTCTCCCTTGGCAGAACTTCTACAGGGAAGCAGCATAGTCTGTCTAACCACCTCCATTTCCTCCAGCACTTTATCAACATCCATCCTCCTGTTCGTCTTCTTCAGCAGGGTCTTTTTTAGCTGATTGCTTTGATACAAATGAGCCCTCCTGCAGCTCAACTACATTTATCTGTGTAGAAAGTTTGCTTCATAAGGAAACAGTTCACTGCTAGGTTAAATCACGGCTTTCCTCTGCCACTGGCCACAATAAAGAACAGCAGCAACAAGATGAAGAATCCCAGCTTTAGGGATAAAAAGGAGAAATTCAGGCACACTGTTGTATACTATGGTCACACATATCCCCTTTACAACTGTTTTTTCTCCCCATTATAATTACCCATATCTTTGTCTTGAGAGCTTAGAGTTTGACTAGTGCTTATAAAGCTGGCTGTTTTCAAGGTCCCATTGCTGCCTGTATCAGCCAGCACATAACACACTTCTTTACACTCAGAGTCACTTTTCAAATCTCAGTTTTGATTACTTCAAGGCTGTGTTTCACGCTCTGCTGTTATTTATTTTAATGAACTCTGCCTACTCTATCATTTGGTTCAAACTAGGAGATCTTTGGAGCTGTTATGCTACACACAAATACAGGATGATACAGCAAAGTAACCTAAATGGAATGAGGCCAAACAACATGTAATCATTTCTAACAAGGAGGGAGGGGAGAAAGTGTAGAGAGGGATGGGTGGGGAGGAGTGAGATGCAATAAATACTGTGTGAAGAAAACCCATGCCTCTTACTATACATGAGGCCTGGCAAATGAACAGGAGGACATCTAGGGCTGAAAAGGAAGAGGAGGGTCTGGCAGTCAGATGGACAGACAGTGAAAGCCATTTACTGCATTGGCAACTGATTTTTTTCTTTTTCTAGTGGCCTGTCTTCACAAGGGGGCAAACATAGCTCTTGAGAAAAACCTCTGCAAGAAATTATTTTTTTTTTGCATTGTTGTTCATGACTTGAAGAGAACAGAAAAGGAAAAAAAAGTACAGAGTTCCACCAAGAAAAGAGTCTCCAGACAGCTACCTGATGCTAATCTTCTTGTATCCTGAAAACTAAGCCTTCTCAGTTGTTTGCATTAACTAGAGTCTTCTTTACCTCTCTTCCCATAAAACTCATATTAATTTCTTACTCTTTAAGTGGAGTGAGTAGGCAGTGATTTTATGATGTGCTTCTTAGGCAGAGCTAGAAATGGGATAAAAATGGGATAAAAGGCAAAAACAAGACAAAATTTGTTCCCATGTTTGCAGAAGAAATAGATGAATCGAAGGGAAGGCAATGTAGTCACAAGAATATTTCACTACCTAGGCTAAATAACAGAATAATAACAGAAAGGTTTCCTGGAGTAATTGTCCATTGTCCCAAGGGGAAAGATGATGGAATAAATACTAGACAATATTTGTTTAACTCAGAAACATGCAAAGGGAAAGAAGAACAGGAGATGATGAATCCAAAGGAAGAGCTGAAGTCCAAGAGGCTTTTACCCCTTCCTCATAACCAACCACAGTCATGGAAGCACTTTATCTTGTTCTCCAAATTCTTGGACATGAACCTCTAACTAAGCATACCAGAACTCCCCCTACTGAAGAGCCATCACAACCACAAGTAAATATTTGGGGAGTTTCTTTGCCAAAAGACTTCTCTGTTGTAAAGTTTCAAGTCCTTATCAAACTTAGACAAAAAACAAATGAAAGAATTCCCTTTTGGATATATGCTACCAAAGAACATGCAATTTAAAAATATTTTAGTTGATTTTTTTGGAAACCACAAGGCATGGAAACAGGATATAGACAGATATATAAAGTCTTAGAGACACTACTTGCTGGAAAACAGCTGAGTATAAATGAATTGAGATTCCAAGCAACAAGGAAGGACTGTCCACAAACTGTGAGCTCACAGCCACCTTGACCCAAGTCTGCAGTTAGGATTAAGAGCTGAACCACAGCCATTTCAAGCACCATGACATTATCTCACCTTAAGTTCTTTTGCTGATCCAAAATAAGGTTTATTTGTGGATCAGTATTTTGTGACTGACATTTTTATGTACCTCATTTTCTGTTGTGGCAATGACTGTTGTGGCAATGACTGTTGTGGCAACAAGTGATAACGCCTTGTACTTCAGAGTTTGCTGATGTATAAGCCACTCCAGAGGCAATTGCCCAGGGAGAAAGCAGCAATGAGCCATGCATCAGCCATATAGAGAGCATTGAGAAGAGTTAGAGCGTGCTGCTGTGCCACCAATCTTCTCAGCAATTAGAAAAAGAAAGGTTGGCAGAGACACTTGGTCCCTAGCGGTGTTTCTTGTCAGGTTTTTGAGCTGTAAAACTCAAGGGCTAGAAAAGGCAAAAAAAATTCAAGAGCCACTTGGTGAGAGGAAGGGGCTCTTTGCCAAAGCATGGGTCAATGGAAATCTGCTGTGACCAAAAGAGTAAGTAACACAGAGATGGCCCCCATGTCACAGCTTCTATTAGCACAGGGACTTCCACGTGACCACTTCTGACTGACCATGATTCCATCAGCAATGTGTACACACCATGCTTGGTACTGTCATAGATGTAAAAAGGCATAAGTAGAAAGGGAATAGCAAACCTATCACTCCAAATAGCATAAAGAGATTATTTTCCTAAAATATAGATGCTGAATGTCAGTTTGATGCCAATCACTGGTTTTTAATTATTTTTTTTATTGCTTCACAAGACTTTTTCATGCAAATGCTAAGTGCTAAAAGAAAATGCTAAAAGTAAAAATGTGATAGGATAGGCTCAGGAAAAGCTTTCTTCTGAAAAAAAGGTTAGATTTGAATGAATTATCATTTTACAACACAGACATTTCAATGTTTCTTATTATTGTGATTAATTCCTTTCAATAATCTCTCAAGAAGGAACATCCTTTTACTATCTGTAAGCCTGGAATTACTATGCAAGTGTGCTGAAGAGTGCTAGAAGCAGGAGACAGGTATGTACTCAAAGCCACCTGGGTACTTCTCCTTCATGACTCACTCTGGAAACCTCAAAGGAAACATGAAGAGAGTGTTTCTCTCCAAATAACAATAACAATCCATGCCCTTGACAAATCAGGTCAGAACAAAGTAGGCTGCTTCATTTTCACTCCAATATCCTTTTACATCCTCTTCAACAAGGAAGACAAGAAGAGTACATTAAGTGGCTTTCCCCATCCACATTATCCTGTTCTGCATCTGTGTTGATGATACATGCTGATGAGTTAAATTCTTTCCTTAGACCATGTGTGTATGTGAAGTTCTCTTCTCCAAGAATGTGAGCAGGAAGCGCGTTCTGAGTCTTGAGATTCTACTCATCAATGGAGGATGCTGCCATTATTGCACTAAGCTGCCACAAATAAGAGTTGTGCACTCTCAAGAGCAAAAGAGGAAACACAGCAGCAGTACTGCCAGTACTTTGCAGAGGCACAAGAAGGTCAGTGTTCCACAGATATGCTCTACATATAGACACATGTGTATGCAAGAAATTTATTCCCTCCCCTGGTGTGCTACGTGTTGTTTTGTACATACAACCCTCTTTTCTGATGAGCAAGCCTTAAGGAAGTACCATTGGAACAAGATCCCTGGATATGAGTGAAATTGTTTGACTTGTCCATATTTTACTTTTTCAAGCTTTGGCACACAAGTTTCACTTCCAGAAAAAAAACAAAAAACAAAGGGGGCTAAGACATAGGGAACCAATTTTGACCCCTGATTTAGTTTTCAGCACCCTGTTAATGCTTATATCTGATACTGCAAATACTTGTTTCTGTCACTTTCTACAAGAAAAGCAATAGTTAAATTGGCATGAGATTCCCTATGTCATTGACAATTTCATAGTACTGGAATCAGGTGGACTTTGGCTGTTTCATCTCTATTCAGTTGTTTGCTTTGTAATCAGTCTATTTTTAAAATCAGAATAACCTCTCATGGATATTTGGCTGTGTCTGAGTGCAGTACATGAATTAACCTTCAAATGTGCAAATGTAACAGTCTGCAATGATTGCAGTCATCTTTCATCACAGACCCTTTTACACAAATAGGTTTCTTCCACGTAGGATAAGCTTCCTCAGAATTAGCAAAACCAATACCACAGGCATCAAAGGAAGGAGGCACCAGAGGCAGAATCCAAGAAGCAAGGGGAGCCCTATTTCTCAGCCCAAGGCCAGGGACAATGTGAGCATCCTCACTGTCCTCCCTTGAACTCTGCCAGAGTTATCATCTCTGTGCTGGCCCCAGAGCAGGTGCACATCATCTCTTAGAATCTGAGTCTGAGCTGGCATTCCAAACTGCTTAGCTTCCAGTGAGCCCTGACACTGTGGCCTATCACAACAGGTACCTGCCAGAAAGAGACTGATTTCTTGAGGAGATATTATCTCAAAGCTAGAAGTGTCCATCCTTTCTGGAACCCACAAATATGTCTACTCTTGTAAAATGCACCATGGCTTATGTCAGAGGGTAGATTGCTAAAAAGTTTTCAAGTGAAATGTGTATAGAAGAATCAGATTTGGCTGGGGAGAAGAAAAGGCAGAATTTGAAATGATGGCAGCTGAAATAAGCTCAGGACAGTATCTACAGAAAGAGTTTCCAGTCACTATGACTAGAATTATGATCCTGCAAATAACCAAGATATGTTAGATTTCTAATTACCTGAGTTAAAATGAGTAGTACTACCCCATATTACATATAGTTACTGGGAAAGCCCAAAGCTGTCATTTCATTAAGCATCATTTAGATTTCTTCTGCATTTGTGTGGACCAGATTCTCTACTGCATTACACGACTCACACACAGTTAGCTCTGGTCAGGTCAGGGCAGTTAAAACAACTGAATTCCAAGTAGCATAAAGAAAATTTAGACCTACTCTGTTGATAATTTTGAACAGTCATTTGACCTCTTATCTATAACTTGTACCCTTACAACTTACTGGACTGAGGAGAAAGATCTTTGGGACATTAGGTACTCATCAGCTGATAAAGCATGTCACTATTGTCTTCCTCTCTACACAGCTTCAGAAAGATGGTAAGAAGGAGAAAACCAGAAAAGGAATGAAAGTGCTACTGAAAAAAGTGAATAGGTAAATGAAAAAGCTCTGAATCTTCCAGTGTGTGTTTATTACTTTCAAAGTAGCTAACTATGTGTTTTAAACTACTTCACAAGCTTAATGAGCCTGGTATTTGAAGAATGAGTTCATTGAGTTATGAGTTCAGCATAAGGAAATTACAGTGGAGACATTAGTTACAAAACACTTGTAAATTGCTGACATTTTACAAAAACAAACAAAACAAGAAACAGAAAGCAAATATAGCAGACTTATTGGAATATTCCCCAAAAGAAATAAAAAGGTGATTTATCAAATTTGAGATCCCCATGAAATTCTAAAGAAAGCTACAATTGGAGAATTAATGACTCAACATCCATACTAGCAGCTGCCATATTCAGTGTAGTAATTAAGCAAATCAATCCTTTTGTTAGAAAGGTATAAATGAAAATACCAATTTTACAGGCAGAAAAGGAGCAAGATAGTTAATAATTGTCATCATCTAAATATAAACTCAGAATTATATGACACCAAGTTTTATTCTCATTCCTTTGGATCATGCTGACTAGATCAGTTCCATTAAATCTCTTTTACATTCAGGACATGCACAGAAGAGCAGTGAGCCTGCAAGCTACCTGACTGTACAGCTACTGCACAATGCACTCTGTGGATACCAAAGGGAAATAAATAGAAATTCTATCAAAATACAGTATGAAAACATATAAGCAAGTAGAATACTTCTACCAAAATATTTTTGCTAAATTCAACAGCTGCTACACTTTCTGCACCTAGCTGAAAGCACTCTCATTGTTCTAGAAGAAGCCCATCACAGTTTCACCTGACTTCCTGGCCTGTCAGGGAGTGGTGGGATGGAAGCTGTAAATTCATACATGAAGAGCAAAATGTAAGAAAAACTTATTGATAAATATGCTAAATTGGTTAAGGAAGTGCATAGAAATCAGCCATAGTAAGGTACAAAATAGATCTGTAGCTTTAATTGTAGCTCCTATGATGTGTGCTAGATACATTTCCTTCTTTGTCTTGGAGAAGCATCCATAAAAAGAACAAACAATTTAAGTTATCACAAAAAATATAATTAAAATTAATGATGACACAGATTAAATATATAATTAATTCAAAATTTAGTACCAGAACCATCCATTCCTATCTAAGCCATCTAAAGGTGGAAAAGGGGATTTTACAAATGTTTACAAGAGCTACCAACCTGTGACTTATTTCTTTAAAGTATGGTTTATGCTGTTACTCTATTGTATGCACAAGGAAGTCTAAAATGGATAGCATCACTCCCAAAAACAAGAACAGAAAACCTCCAAAAAAACCCATCTACAAAAGAGATAAAGTTCCAGACTCTGGTTCTGTTCTTTCTGCAACACTGTACAATCCTGACATTCAATGCTGGGAAAGAACATGAATGTAGTCAAAAGCTTATAGTTGTTATTCTTCTGTATAGAGACATTCATAAACATACTCACACAGCTATCAACACTTCAAGAAACCAAATGTTTTAAGAAAAAACCCACAAATCTAAATAAAGCAAGGGACTTGGGCAGCCTTTTTCCAACGGTTGTGTATTCTGGTCAAGAAACACTGGTGTTACAGGTTATAAGCACAGTGTTATAAGCACAGGCCAAGTGCTTATAATTAGCCTTCCAAATCCAAATTTATCACTAAAATGAAATTAAATCTACATGCATACACAGAAGACCAAGTTCTGTCCAAATTTAGTCACTGATAAAAGAGTTATATTTACCAACCTGTGGCACATCTGGAAGAGTTACAGGCACGGCCCAGGTGGGGAGTAAATCAGGACAGAATAAAACCTCTGGAGTGCATGGCTATATGGCAGCCAGATGTGCTGTCTGTCAACAAGAATAATCCCTTCTGAGGCACTGACTCCATCCCCAGCAGAAGGAGCATTATTAGCCAGTGTCATGCAGGCAGCTTCACTAATGTACTCCCTTGGTTTCAGGGATAAACACATGCAGAACCCTGCAATGCATAACTCCCACACACTAATAGAGTTAGGCAGAGTGGTCAGACCTCCCACGCTGAAGGTCAAACAGTGTAACTTGTAAAATATCCAGCCTGCAATCCCCTCCACTCATACTGGTTACAGTCTCCTTGTTTGCACTTCGCCCAGTCAGCCTGCAGGTGACTGCTTGCCAGAGGATTTGCAGCTTTGCCTCAGAATAGCACAAGATACTTTTATCTTAAGAAACACAAAGTGATTGCCATAGTATATTTGTCAGTATATTTGACAGTAAACTGAGGCAAAACAGACAGAATTCTTAACTAGAAATGCCACAAACATCTCAGGAGATTTGTCTCTGATAGCTACCTACCTCCAGACTGCAGAAGACATTTGTAGAGCCTGGACCATGTTCCATGTTTTCTGATTAAAAGAGTAATGATTCTTCTCTGGAAGATGATGACAGAGCAGATGACCCAGCAAGCTCTTTCCTAGTCTGTATATGGCTTGATAGATGCTACATTCAATTTTCCATGGCTACATAATGCATGGAATGGAGACCTAAAGTTTTAGTACTTCATATGCATGAGGAGTAGAACAATGAATTCCTAAAGTCAGATTCCCATACTGATAACCCAGGTAGTCAACATTTCACTTTTGGCATTGATGTCACCAGCAGTACTCACAGAGAAGCACTGGTCTGCCTAAGGATGACAAAACATAGCTCATGGCAACTTAATACAGGTATCCCTTGCACTTTGAAAACCAAATAACATAATGCAAAACTCTTTTAGTAGAGGAGTGCAACTTTAAAGCTTCTTGACTGCCACTCTGTGTCTGTTGGAGACACTAGAAAGCTTTGCTAATTGATAAAAAAAAAGAAATGAAAGCATCAAAGCAGTGAAGTAAATTAATGAAATTAATGTTCCCTGGAAATGACATTGAGGAGGGGCTTAGAAATATTTTTATTCATGTAATTATTAATCCTCACTGTTGGAAGATGCATGCTGAGGGCTGGGGCTTGGGGTTCATCATCAGGGATGCTCCATCCACCCCGTCGGCGATTTGGAGTCACTCTTTGGGACCTCTATTTTGAACTCCTACTCTGTTTTAAGAGACTTCCTTGCAAAGCTTTTCTGCCAGTCAAAGTAAGGGAGGTTTCAACCTGAGGTACAGAATAGTGGAATTTAAGAAAAAGTTTGGAGCTATCATTGCTGAATTTTACAGCATGTTGTGATCCCCTAGGTGTAGAAAATCATGCTGTGAAAAGCCACAAAGGGGACAGACAGACAAAGAGACATTGCTACATGCTTTGGGATGAACATGAATTTTCCATCATTTCTCTGTGAGAGAAATGACTGGAGTGGTACATTAAAGTTACAGGGATCACAGTGTGACCCATGTCTTTTGGGGACAATTCATACAAAGGACAGCTGTGCAGATTTGAGCACTTTTCCCCAGTTGTACCCAGTAACACCAACTGATAAAATGTTTGCTCCTGTATCCCATAATAGGACTTAAGGATTGTATTCAAGTAGCTGTTCATGAATCTATGACAATAACTGAAATGGGAAAGCAGAAGTTGCCTTTCTTGTCATGAAAATCTGTATTATGTCTGTTAGAGCTTACTGGTTTGTATCCAGAATTTAATTTCTTTTCTACAGAAGCAAATCAATTTTAAGCACTAAGGTATTTCGATGTATTCGTTTATCTCTGATTTATTTGTATAAACATGACAAATTTAAATTCTAAACACCTTCAACCCTTCACCCCTCTGATGGTAATTAATTCATAGCGTGTTCCAGTGCCACTCAGTGCAGGCTTAATCAGATCATCAGTGGTGGATGTTAACCACAACATCTGTGACATTTGCATCAAACCAGGAGGAGCCTGGTGCTGTATGAAACCACTCTCATGACACAGTTCATTTTGAGAGTGTAAGTAGCCATGCTGCTTAGAAAACAGGATTAGATGAAGTATTCTATTAGCACACTTAATCCATAACTAAAATAATATTCATTGCTCCTATCCTGTTGTAGGAGACAAATGTCTTATTTAAGCTCAGAATGACCCATCTGAACAGGACCTATGGAGTTACATTATGAAACTGAAATCTGTAATGAAAAAGATAAGTTGGAGCTTGTAACACAGCAAAATTGTGTATCAGCTAGGACACTGCTGTGTCAGAGGTGCCACCACTTTGTCAGCATTGTTCCTTTGCAGGTGGCAAGGATAAAATTATATCTTTTTCCTTTAGATATTGCACTGTGGTCTGTAATGGAGAGGTCCAACCACTATGCCTTCCCTGGATATATCTGAGCAAAGCATTAACTTTTCAGACCATTGACTGTCTGCTGGTATTTCCACAATATCTGTGTTGCAGCCATGGTTTTGACTCACACTCCAGGGCTGAACTGGAGGACTCCAGACTAAAACAATGAGTGCCGACAGCTCCAGTGGAAGAGCCAAGCTCCTGTCGTGAGTGGCTGTCAGAACACATATGCTGTGCGTGTGCACTAGAGGACAGACTTGAACAGTAATGCTGTGTTTTTCTCCAGACACAAAGGCTGTCTGTAAGCCCTGTCAGAACTACTTCTTCTGGACTGGAAACAGCTGCAGGATCTTTGTCAGGGAGCTTGCTGTGGAAGTGTCACACTGGTGACTGCCTTTAACTGAAGTGAGTGCAAAATAGCTGCCTGCCTCTACAGCAGGGCTGTGGTGTTCTGCTGAGGAGAGACAGCTATCTATGCACTATACCTATAAATCTATATATATCTATATCTATCAATATCTATCTATATCTATCTATCTCTATCTCTATCTCTATCTATCTCTATCTCTATCTCTATCT